>NC_069501.1:210043686-210278686 GCF_027579735.1 Bombina bombina
ATTGTGGACACAAGACATGGTTGCTTTAATGTACATAACAATGTCTATTTCCAGCAAAGTTAACATGCTAATTGGATGTTTACTGTCTCCAAAATAGGAAAATTTAAAGTGACAGTTACGTTTTTTTGTGTGTTTTTATTAAAAGATCACATTCCTTTTCTGAGTTTTCTCCTTTTATGATATCTTGCTGTTGCTCAACACGCAAGCTAAAGGGTTAGAAAACTCAGAGTCACGGGTTCATAGCTGTTTGGGAGTATGTTGACACTCATCTCTTTATACCTCAAATTCGTGTTCACAACATGTTTGGGCATGTATGCAATGCCATGTGCTTCCTTTTATTCTCCATCCGGAGTTTTCTCTTTGCATATTATGTATTCTATGTTTTCTTTCATGTAATTGGCAAGAGTCCATGAGCTAGTGACATATGGGATATACAATCCTACCAGGAGGGGCAAAGTTTCCCAAACCTCAAAATGCCTATAAATACACCCCTCACCACACCCACAATTCAGTTTTACAAACTTTGCCTCCTATGGAGGTGGTGAAGTAAGTTTGTGCTAAGATTTCTACGTTGATATGCGCTTCTCAGCATTGTTGAAGCCCGATTCCTCTCAGAGTACAGCGAATGTCAGAGGGACGTGAAGGGAGTATCACTTATTGAATACGATGATTTCCCTAACGGGGGTCTATTTCATAGGTTCTCTGTTATCGGTCGTAGAGATTCATCTCCTACCTCCCTTTTCAGATCGACGATATACTCTCAATTTACCATTACCTCTACTGATAACTGTTTCAGTACTGGTTTGGCTATCTGCTATATGTGGATGGGTGTGTTTTGGTAAGTATGTTTTTTATTACTTAAGTCACCTCAGCTATGGTTTGGCACTTTATGCATTTATATAAATGTATTGTACTTATATTTGCCATGAGTCAGGTTCATGTATTTCCTTCTGCAGACTGTCAGTTTCATATTTGGGAAATATTAACTTCTTTTAAAGAAATTTTTTTCTTACCTGGGGTTTAGATTTTTTTCAATTGGCTACTTCTTGCAAATTGCGGGCAGCATTAGGCCCCCGGGTGCGTCAAATGCTAAACTTTATTGCGTCATTCTTGGCACGAAAATATTTTTGGCGTGGAAAAATACGTCTGACGCAGCTTTGTCATTTCCGGCGTCATACTTGACGCCGAGACCTTTCACACGGTTGTGTCATTAGTGACGCGAGTGTGTCATTTCCGGTTATTTTTGGCGCCAAAAAGTTTACGTTACGTTGTGCGTCATACTTGGCGCCAAACTTTTTCATTATTTCAATACCCCATTGATGTTTGCCTCTTGCTTTTTTCTCTATCAGAGGCCTATGCTATTTGCATTTTTTCCCATTCCTGAAACTGTCATATAAGGAAATAGATCATTTTGCTTTATATGTTGTTTTTTTCTGTTACATTTTGCAAGATGTCTCAATCTGATCCTGCCTAAGAAGTTTCTGCTGGAACATTGCTGCCTGACATCGGTTCTACCAAAGCTAAGTGCATTTGTTGTAAAATTTTGAAATTATTTTGCTGAATGTCATTTGTATTAGTTGTCATGATAAACTTTTACATGCAGATAGTGTATCCATCAGTAATAGTACATTGCCAGTTGCAGTTCCTTCAACTTCTAATGTGCATGATATACCTGTAAATTTTAAAGAATTTTTTTCTGATTCTATCTTGAAGGCTTTGTCTGCATTTCCACCTTCTAATAAACGTAAAAGGTCTTTTAAAACTTCTCATTTAGTTGATGAAATTTCAAATGACCAACAACATAATAATTTATCCTCTTCTGATGAGGATCTATCTGATACAGAAGATCCTTCCTCAGATATTGACACTGACAAATCTACTTAGTATATGCGTTCTTTATTAAAAAAAAAGTGTTAATTACTTTGGATATTGAGGTAACCAGTCCTCTTGACGTTCAGTCTAATAAACTTTAAATGCTGTTTTTAAACCTCCTGTGGTTTCTCCAGGGGTTTTTCCTATTCCTGAGGCTGTTTGTGATATGATTTCTAAGGAATGGAATAAGCCAGTTGCTTCTTTTATTCCTTCTTCAAGGTTTAAAAAATTGTATCCTTTACCTGCAAAATCTATAGAGTTTTGGGAAAAAATCCCCAAAGTTGATGGGGCTATTTCTACTCTTGCTAAACGTACCACTATTCCTATGGAAGATAGTACTTCCTTTAAGGATCCTTTAGATAGGAAGCTTGAATCTTATCTAAGGAAGGCCTATTTATATTCAGGTCATCTTCTTAGACCTGCAATTTCTTTGGCTGATGTTGCGGCTGCATCAACTTTCTGGTTGGAGAATTTAGCGCAACAGGAATTGGATTCTGACTTATTTAGCATCATTCGCTTACTGCAATATGCTAATCATTTTATTTCTGATGCCATTTTTGATATTATCAAAATTGATGTTAGATCCATCATATATATTATTATATTATATTAGCTAGAAGAGCTTTGTGGCTTAAATCTTGGAATGCTGATATGACATCTAAATCTAGATTACTATCTCTTTCTTTCCAAGGTAATAATTTATTTGGTTCTCAGTTGGATTCTATTATTTCAACTGTCACTGGGGGAAAGGGAGTTTTTCTGCCTCAGGATAAAAAACCTAAGGGTAAATCTAAGGCTTCTAACCGTTTTCGTTCCTTTCGTCAGAATAAGGAACAAAAACTTAATCCTCCCCCCAAGGAATCTGCTTCGAATTGGAAGCCTTCCTCAAATTGGAATAAATCCAAGCCATTTTGGAAACCAAAGTCCGCCCCTAAGTCCGCATGAAGGTGCGGCCCTCATTCCAGCTCAGCTGTTAGGGGGCAGATTAAGGTTTTTCAAGAATATTTGGATAAAATCTGTCCAAAATCAATGGATTCAGAGCATTGCCTCTCAAGGGTATCGAATAGGGTTCAGAGTAAGACCTCCTGTGAAAAGATTTTTTCTCTCACGTATCCCAGCAAATCCAGTAAAAGCTCAGGCTTTCCTGAAGTGTGTTTCAGACCTGGAGTCTTCATGGGTAATCATGCCAGTTCCTCTTCAGGAACAAGGTTTGGGGTTTTATTCAAATCTATTCATTGTCCCAAAGAAGGAAAATTTATTCAGACCAGTTCTGGATCTGAAAATTTTGAATCGTTATGTAAGAGTACCAACTTTCAAGATGGTGACTATAAGGACTATTCTGCCTTTTGTTCAGCCAGGACATTATATGTCCACAATAGACTTGCAGGATGCATACCTTCATATTCCGATTCATCCAGAACATTATCAGTTTCTGAGATTCTCTTTTCTAAACAAGCATTACCAATTTGTTGCTCTTCCATTTGGCCTAGCAACAGCTCCAAGAATCTTTTTGAAGGATCTGGGTGCCCTACTCTCTGTAATCAGAGAACAGGGTATTGCAGTGTTTCCTTATTTGGACGATATCTTGATACTAGCTCAGTCTTTACTTACTGCAGAATCTCACATGAATCAACTGTTGTTTCTTCGGAAACATGGTTGGAGGATCAATTTACCAAAAAGTTTCTGGATTCCTCAGACAAGGGTCACCTTTTTGGGTTTCCATATAGATTCAGTTTCCATGACTCTGTCTCTAACAGTCAAGAGATGTTTAAAATTGGTTGCAGCCTGCCGGCACCTTCAGTCTCAGTCATTCCCTTCAGTAGCTTTGTGCATGGAAGTTTTAATTCTCATGACTGCAGCATCGGACGCAATCCCCTTTGCTCGTTTTCACATGAGACCTCTACAGCTTTGTATGCTGAGTTAATGGTGCAGGGATTATACAAAGATATCACTATTAATATCCTTAAATCCCAATGTACGACACTCTCTGACATGGTGGATAGATCACCATCGTTTAGTTCAAGGGGCTTCTTTTGTTCGGCCAACCTGGACTGTGATCACAACAGATGCGAGTCTTTCAGGTTGGGGAGCTGTTTGGGGATCTCTGACAGCACAAGGGGTTTGGAAATCTCAAGAGGCGAGATTACCAATAAATATTTTAGAACTCTGTGCAATTCTCAGAGCTCTTCAGTTTTGGCCTCTGTTAAAGAGAGAACCGTTCATTTGTTTTCAGACAGACAATATCACAACAGTGGCATATGTCAATCATCAGGGTGGGACTCTCAGTCCCCAAGCTATGGAAGAAGTATCTCGGATACTTACTTGGGCGGAATCCAGCTCCTGTCTAATCTCTGCGGTACATATCCCAGGTGTAGACAATTGGGAGTGGTCTCTCCATCCAGATGTGTTTTCTCAGATTGTTCAGATGTGGGGTCTTCCAGAGATAAATCTCATGGCCTCTCATCTAAACAAGAAACTTCCCAGATACCTGTCCAGGTCCAGGGATGTTCAGGCGGAAGCAGTGGATGCGCTGACACTTCCTTGGTGTTATCATCCTGCTTACATTTTCCCGCCTCTAGTTCTCCTTCCAAGAGTGATCTCCAAAATCATCATGGAACAATCATTTGTGTTGGTGATGGCTCCAGCATGGCCACACAGGTTTTGGTATGCGGATCTGGTTCGGATGTCCAGTTGCCCGCCTTGGCCACTTCCATTACGGCCAGACCTACTATCTCAAGGTCCGTTTTTCCATCAGGATCTCAAATCATTAAATTTGAAGGTATGGAAATTGAACGCTTAGTACTAAGTCATAGAGGTTTCTCTGACTCAGTGATAAATACTATGTTACAAGCTCGTAAATCTGTCTCTAGAAAGATTTATTATAGAGTTTGGAAGACTTACATTTCATGGTGTTCTTCTCATAAATTCTCCTGGCATTCTTTTAGAATTCCTAGAATTTTACAGTTTCTTCAAGATGGTTTGGATAAGGGTTTGTCTGCAAGTTCCTTGAAAGGACAAATCTCCGCTCTTGATTGCTATACTTCCTGATATACACTGTTTTGTACAGACTTTAGTTCATATTAAGGCTTTATTAAATCAATTTCTCCTCCTTGGAGTCTTAATTTGGTTCTGAAGGCTTTACAGGCTCCTCCATTTGAACCTATGCATTCTTTGGACATTAAACTACTTTCTTGGAAAGTGTTGTTCCTTTTGGCCATTTCTTCTGCTGGAAGAGTTTCTGAGTTATCTGCTCTTTCTTGTAAGTCTCCTTTTCTGATTTTTCATCAGGATAAGGCAGTTTTGCGGACTTCTTTTCAATTTTTACCTAAGGTTGTGAATTCTAACAACATTAGTAGAGAAATTGTTGCCCCTTCCTTGTGTCCTAATCCTAAGAATTCTTTGGAAAGATCCTTACATTCTTTGGATGTGGTAAGAGCTTTGAAATATTATGTGGAAGCTACTAAAGATTTCAAGAAGACTTCCAGTTTATTTTGTTTTATTTTCTGGTCCTAGGAAAGGTCAGAAGGCTTCTGCTATTTCTTTGGCTTCTTGGTTGAAACTTTTGATTCATCAAGCTTATTTGGAGTCGGGTCAGGCCCCGCCTCAGAGAATTACAGCTCATTCTACTAGCTCAGTCTCCACTTCATGGGCTTTTAAGAATGAAGCTTCAGTTGATCAGATTTGCAAAGCGGCAACTTGGTCCTCTTGGCATACATTTACTAAATTCTACCGTTTTGATGTATTTGCTTCTTGGGAAGCAGTTTTTGGTAGAAAAGTTCTTCAGGCAGCTGTTTCAGTTTGATTCTTCTGCTTTTGATTTAAGTTTTTTTCCTTCAAAAATGAAAATAAACTTATTTTTTTTGGGGTTGTGGATTAATTTTTTCAGCGGAATATGGCTGTTTTTATTTTTATTCCCTCCCTCTCTAGTGACTCTTGAGTGGAGATCCACATCTTGGGTATTGTTATCCCATATGTCACTACCTCATGGACTCTTGCCAATTACATGAAAGAAAACATAATTTATGTAAGAACTTACCTGATAAATTAATTTCTTTCATATTGGCAAGAGTCCATGAGGCCCACCCTTTTTATGGTGGTTATGATTTTTTGTATAAAGCACAATTATTTCCAAATTTTCTTTGTTGATGCTTTCTACTCCTTTCTTTATCACCCCACTGCTTGGCTATTCGTTAAACTGAATTGTGGGTGTAGTGAGGGGTGTATTTATAGGCATTTTGAGGTTTGGGAAACTTTGCCCCTTCTGGTAGGATTGTATATCCCATATGTCACTAGCTCATGGACTCTTGCCAATATGAGTTTAATATGATAAGAAATTAATTCATCAGGTAAGTTCTTACATAAATTATGTTTTTTCCCATGAGGATACTAACCTTCCTAGAGGAGTTTTACACTATCCAGATGTAATCTATACTAGTACGTCCTGTGAGTTATACGCAATGGAACAGTCCACATTCCCTTTACTTCAAATTATTTCCCATAACCGACTTAGCTAAGGAGTAGACCACCTAGGGTTAGCTGGACAAAAATTGGGATAGGGGAGTACACCAGGGCTTACTATGGTATCCAACTGTGTGTTTTCTTACCGTCTTTAGTGCGACAGTATTTTGGTTTGATGCATTTTCTGATGCTTTTGAGTCAGAAACTCACCTGGATAAGATCCGGGATAGGATAAAGGCTGTCAATTGAACTGTTCCTTTATTTCAAATTCTTGTCTTGAAAATGGGAGCGTAGGTTTCAGATTTCTCTGTTCCAGCTCTCTGTGCATTATGATTAGAGCCTTGTTTTACAGTTTTATGATCTAAGTTTCAATTTTTTGCGATTCCTTACAAGAGGGCCTTGTCGGAATCTGGCTTGATGAAGATGTTTTCTTCTGGATTTAAAAAAAAAAAAAAAGAAGAAGAAGAAATGATCTAGTTAGCCTGCTGTGTGATCAAGGACAACATGAAGAACATGTCCCCGATCTGGGATCAGATGGTATGGGGGAAGTGTTTCGGTTTCATTCAGGCTTGGACTCGAGACGTTCAGAATCCTGGGACAATGAAAATGAGTGTTTCCAAGGTTCACGGTGGACTGGTTTCTGACTTCAAGATTCTCTGCAGGCCAGTTAAAAGAGAGGCGTTCTTACATAGTGTAAGAGATCTTCCTTCCATGGATGTACTTGTCCTGTTCCGGTTGCAGGGGCAGGATTTGTATTCAAATCTGTTTGTAGTTCCCAAGAGGGAATCTTCGGACCTATTTTAGACTTTGTGACTCTAAACATGTTTCTCGGAGTTCCATCTTTCCGGATGGAAACTATTCGTGCTATCCTTTCTTTGATCCAGGAGGGTCAATTTATGACGACAGGGGATCTAAAGGACGCGTATCTTTCTGTGGTTTTCCACAGAGATCATCATACGTTCCCGCGGTTTGTCTTTCTGGACAAAACCTTTCAGTTCGTGGCTCTTCCTTTGGGTTAGTCACGGCTTTCAAGATTTCTACAAAATTCTGGGGTCTCTGCTGACGATTCTACGACCGCAGGGCCTTGTGGTGGCGCTTATCTGGACAACATTGTAATCCAGGCGTCGTCTTGTCAACTAATTAGGTCCCATACCGACTTTGTGCTATCCTCCCTAAGGTAAGGGTACCCTTCTGGTATATTTAATCAACTCTATATTCATGAGCAGTTTTCTGACAAGAAGTCAGAAAGTCAAGGATTCTGTATGCATGTCGAGCACTTCAGTCCTCACCTCAACCGTTAGTGGTTCAGTACCTGGAGGTAATTGGAATGATGGTGGCGGCAATGATCATCATACCGTTGGCTCGGTTTCCACTCAGTCCTTTGCAGCTAAATATGCTCAGTTAGTTGAATGGGAGTTATGCAGATTTGTCTCCTCAAATAACCCTAGAACAAGAGTCGAGGGACTCTTCAATTTTGGTTGTCTCTGGATCTCTATCCCAGGGGACATGCTTTTGCAGACCTTCATGGGTTATTGTGACAGTACGGACTCCAGACCGTTAGGATGGGGATCAGTCTGGGGCTCTTTAAAGGCTCTGGGAGTATGGATTCAGGCAGAATCCCTCCTTCCCATCAACATTCTAGAGCTGAGGGCATTCTTCACAGCGCTTCAAGCTTGGGAGTTATGACCTAGTGGTTAGTCCCGCCACTCCTGTAGTAGGAGGTTGGTACCCAGGTAAAGCTCCTGTGTTCTCTTGTGTTTTGGCCCAATTCGTAACCACCTGGGAGGCGGTTTTCTGAGCCAGCATCTTTTCATCCAGGAGAATGGGAACTCCATCTGGAAGTCTTCTCCTACCTGGTTTTCATATAAGGTGGACCGGCTTTGGATTTCATGGCATCTCGTCAGAATGCCTGGCTTCTGAGATAAGGGTCCCGGTCCAGGGTGTCAGTTTGAGCTGCTAGATACCTTAGCAGTTCCTTGGTTCTTCAGCCTTAAATATCTTTTTTTCTCAGTTTGCACTTCTTTTTCGAGGGATTGCTCGACTCATAGCTTTGGTATTGTATCTCACAAGTAAGGATGAAATCTGTGGACTCATCGTATCTTGAAAAAGAAAAGGAAATTTATGCTTACCTGATAAATTTATTTATTTTTCGATACGATGAGTCCACGGCCCGTCCTGTTCTATGAGACAGGTCATTATTTTTGTTAAACTTCAGACACCTCTGCACCTTGGCTTTTCCTTTCTCTTCCTAACTTCGGTCGAATGACTGGGTTGGGAGGGAAGGGAGGAGCTATATATATATATAGCTCTGCTGTGGTGCTCTTTGCCTCCTCCTGCTGACCAGGAGGCGTAATCCCACAAGGAAGGATGAAATCCGTTGACTCATCGTATCGAAAAAGAAATACATTTATCAGGTAAGCATAAATTTCCTTTTTTTACTTTAACTTGCAATTTTAAGAAATTAACTTGTTTTTCTTCTTAAATGGAAAGAGTCCACTGCTGCATTCATTACTTTTGGGAAATAAGAACCTGACCACCAGGAGGAGGTAAAGACACCCCAGCCAAAGGCTTAAATACTCCTCCCACTGCCCTCATCCCCCAGTCATTCTTTGCCTTTTGTCCTAGGAGGTTGGCAGAGAAGTGTCAGAATTTTTAATTTTTGTTTTTGTCCTGTGGGAGGGTAGTACTCTTCGGCATGGGACAGGAGTTTTAAGTAGTCCTGTCAGTCTCTCAGTGAGGGCTTGGAAGAAAGTTAGAGTCCGGAGATGCAGGTAGAGTCTTTCTGTGAAACCATACCGACTCAGATTAACAGCTCCTCAAGCAATCAGCGTTGTCTAACTTCGCTCCGCTGCCTGCTTTCTTCTCCCAAGTCCATGGCGGAGGCGATGCTACTATCTGTCACACTTGAAAGGCCTTGTTCCTGTTCCACGGCGTAGATTCCGGTAAGAACGTTTCATTTTACTTTATTCATCAGTGTACTGTAATGTGAATGTTTTCCCGAGAGGCTACCACCATGCAAGTCTAATTTATCATAAGGGTCTCAGTGAGTCTCTTGTTGTATCTTGAAATCGAGGGTTGATATCTCCTTAGGGGGGTTATTGAACCTAGGGGTTTATAATAATGTTTATGTGATTCAACCTGCTTATGTGTGATGTTTATGGGCTCATGATTTGGAAAATTGAGGCCTGTGGAAGTGACGCAGACTTTTGGTTGGGCGCGCTTTTTTGGACTATACAGTTCACCTTGTGTTCGTTCGTGGTTACATTCCGTTCTCTATTTCTGCATTCCTGACTGTGTGGTGAAGGACATTTTCTAGTCTGCAGGGGTCTGGTCATAGGAGGTGGTAAGTGCCCCAGCCATTGGGGGTGTCACGTGCTGTTTTTGTTTTTACTACTTTAGTCCATATTTATATATCCTCTATCCAGTAATGGAGGATTCTGATGCTAAGACTTTGCTAATTTCAGATTCAGTTACGGAGGATTCTGATACGGAGACTATTTTGATTTCAGATTCTGTGTCCGGTGACAAATCCGGATTGGCCTCGTTGACACGTCAACCAGTTTTATTCTGTATGCCATTTCAGTGCCTGGTTGCTCGGGCTTGGGGAATCAAGGGACTGCTGAGCCATCCGCCTCTGGGGGTCCTGTCCTCCGAGAGGAGAGTTCCCTACCAATTCATACTTCTACACATGCGGGTAACCCAGTTTCTGATTCCTCCATGCAGGGTGGCGTGTTCCCCCTGGAGATTGCAGCACATTTTCTGCAGAGTCCAGACGTTTCTTTGAGAATGTGCTAGTGTCCTATTGTCCCGGGCCTTCCGCCTTGGGGAGGGCCTTTACAGTTTCCCACAGGTGTAACTGTCCCTAGTGTTGTGCCTTTCGTTACAGGATTGCGCGCCTTTGCGTATTGCTCAGACATGTTTTTCAGTTATTGAATTATCCTATCGTTACTAGATACAGGGATTTTCAGTCTGCTACATCGAATGGTGCACCTCATTAGACATGTGGGGATGAAGTAATCTCCTGATTGTCATTTGTTTGAGATCTTTCCCAGTTTTTGAAAGATAGGGCTCCGTTTGGCTGGTCCTGCGGGTAGGACTGTGTCTTTTTGGGCGTTAACCTCCGGGTTGCCTTATATTTTATTTCTATCCAATGGGATGTATTTTATTTGTTTTTGTTTCCTTCGGGAATCTTCTGAGATTGATACTCTTTATTACTTCTTTGGAAGTTGTTTTGGACATGTTAGTCCTATGTTAAGAATGTCTGTTTCTTTCTAATAACACGAGTCCACGGATCATCATTAATTACTGATGGGAATATCGCTCCTGCCCAGCAGGAAACGGTAAAGAGCACCACAGCAAAGCTGTTCAATATCACCTCCCTTCCCTCCCACCCCAGTCATTCTCTTTGCCTACGTTAGAGAAAGGAAGTGGTAAAGTTAGGTGTTAGAAAAGATTCTTCAAGCAAGATTTTTTTTTTATTTTTTTTTTTAAGTAGTGCAAGATTGTGCTGCTTTGTTCTAAGGTGTAGCCGTAGTCCATATCAGTTTCTACAGTAGAGCAGTGGGGGCTTTCAAGCAATGGGAACTTGTGGGACATAATTCTCACTGCGCCTCCCATATAGTTAATGCTGCCCTAATACTGAAAGCCTGAGTAAGATTACTCAGTCTTTATCTCCTTTTTCCACAGGTCCATGTGAGGGAGAAGACCTCTCAAACCTAGTGAGCTGCCATGCTGCCTGGCAGATTTTTGAGGTAAGTGCTGACTTTATTTTTCTCTGTACAACAGAAAAAAGTGGGCACTTTATTCACTATGGGACACACAGTTTTTCTCCTATATGTTAAGGGGAACATATTATGGCAGGCACTGGGGCTGAGGATGTTAGAAAAAAGGCTCATGTTATTTGGTTTCACTTCTGCTGGCGTCTTGACTTTATACTATGCTGACCGGTAGGTTCATCTTTTTAGATGCCCACGATGGGCGGGGCTAACTGAGGCGGCGGTTTACTGTTGCGCACCATTTTCCCCTGCATTCACTGTAACCAGATAACAATCTCCCTGGAAAGCGCATAATAAGTTTTAAAACTGAGCTTTTAGGACCGGGCCGCTGCTCACTATATGGCAGACGCTGTTGTTGCTGTTTTGTAAGTTCCGGATCTTTTACTAGAGAGTTTGTATCCGGTGTCAGCAGGGCAGGTAGGCACTTCAGCAAAGCTAAGCTGAAGTGTACAGGTTGTTAATAGTACTTGCATAACACTATTTAGTTACTTGCTGCAGAATATAAAAAATGTTACGTTTTAAAATTTAAAGTTAAAGTAACCTTTGTGTTTAAATTTAAGTATTTTTTTGTGGTAATTTGTTCCATCAAGATGCCTTGCAAACTGCTTGTTTTGGTGCTAATGTGGAACCACCTATCCCTTCTGTTCCTTATGTATTGAGAGAACTTTAAATTACAGGGATAGATTTTTTTCTGAGCCAACATTGTCTAAGGCGGATGCTGTTTAGGTACCTAATGACAATGTTCAATATATACCGCAGCTTTCTTCTCAAAGTGTCCAAAAATGTTATCACCCACTCACACAGTGCCCTGCGCTTCTTCTGTAACTCCACCTGGAGTCACGTTGCAAGACATCGCTTCCCTCATGCCCTCTGCGTTTTCTGCTTTTCCCATGCTGCAGGGAAAGTTCAAGAGGAAAAGTAAACATTCAGTAAGTGAGGTTGCTGACGCTGTTGTTGCTATTTTGAATGCCCCCTCCCAGAAGCCTGAGGAGGAGGATACTTCGGTAGCATCTGAAGGTAAAATTTCATACTCAGACAGTGCAATTCATCCTACTGATTCTGAAGTTGTATCCTTCAGGTTTCAGCTAGAACACCTCCGTGTGTTAATCAAGGAGGTTTTAGCTACACTGGATGACAGTGACATCATGGTCGTTGTCAATCCTAAAAGGTCCAGTAAGCTACATAAGTATTTTGATGTACCTTCCATGGTGGAAGTTTTTCCTGTACCAGATCGAGCTACTGAGATTATTGCTAAGGAATGGGAGAGACTGGGTATCCCTTTTTCTCCATCCTCTATTTAAAAATGTTTCCTATAGCAGATTCTATCAAGGTATCTTGGCAGACGGTACCCAAAGTGGAAGGGGCAATTTCCACGCTAGCCAAGAGATCTACTATATCTATAGAGGATAGTTGTTCTTTTAAGGATCCTATGAATAAGAAGTTAGAGAATATGTACACCAGGGTTTACAATGACAACCCGCGGTTTGTATTGATATTGTCACTAGTGCGGCAGCATACTGGTTGATGCATTGTCTGTATCTATTAAAAAACAGACACTTCCCTTGAAGAAATCCAGGATAGGATAAAGGCCCTTAATTTGGCCAACTCCTTTACTATGGATGCTTCCCTTCAGGTTATTAAGCTGGGAGCTAAGATTTCGATTTTTGCCATACTGGCCCGCAGAGCTTTATGGTTAAGATCTTGGTCTGCGGATGTGTCATCTAAGTCTAAACTTTTGGCGATTCCTTACAAAGGAAAAACTTTTTGGGCCGGGGTTGACGGAAATCATTTCTGACATCACGAGAGGGAAGGGACTTTCCTCCCTCAGGATAAGAGAAATAATCAAAAGGGATGTCAGAGTAATTTTCATTCCTTTACAATATTTCAAGGGAAATCCTTAAACTTCCTCCTCCAAGCAGGAGCAGTCCAAGCCTTCCTGGAGTCCCAATCAGTCTTGGAACATGGGAAAACAATCCAAGAAGCCTGCTATTGCATCAAAAGCAGCATGAGGGGTCTGCCCCTGATCCGGGACCGGATCTTGTAGGGAGCAGACTTTTATTCTTCGTTCAGGCTTGGGTATGAGATGTTCAGGATCCCTGGACGTTGGACATCGTGTCCCAGGGATTCAAACTAAAGTCAAGACCTTTCCTCCCAGGGGCAGTTTTCTGCACAGAGACACACAGAGAAAGGCGTTCTTACACTGTGTTCGGGACCTCTCCGACCTGGGATTGATAGTTCCTGTTTCAATGCAGGAACGATGTCTGGGGTTCTATTCCAATCTGTTCGTGGTTCCCAAAAAGGGAACCTTCAGACCAATTTTATATCTCAAGAGTCTAAACAAATTCTTCAGAGTGCCGTCCTTCACGATGGAAGCTATTCGTTCCATTGTTCCTTTGGTCCAGGTGGGTCAATTAATGACAACGGTGGATTTAAAGGACACGTACCTGCATGTTCCCCTACACAGGGACCATCACAAGTTTCTAAGGTTTGCTTTTCTAGTCAAACACTACCATTCAGTCTTACCACAGTTACCAGTATTTCCTCAAAGGTCCTGGGATCACTGCTAGCATGCGCAGGCAGTGGAACGGAGATTATGTGGATCTGTCTCCGTGATTATAGCTGGAGCAGGAGGCAAGGGATTCTCTATTTTGGTGGTGGTCTCTGGATCATCTCTCCCAGGGAACCTGCTTACGCAGAACCTCTTGGGTGATTGTGACAACAGATGCCAGCCTTCTGGGAGGCTCTCTAAAGGCTCAGAGTACAGGGACTCGGTCAGAGTCTGTTCTTTCCATAAACATTCTGGAACTGAGAGCAATCTTCAATGCTCTCCTGGCCTGGTCTCAGTTAGCTTCGGGACGGTTCTTAAGGTTCCAGTCTGACAATTTAGCTTCAGTGGTTTACATCAACCATCAGGGAGGAACTCAGAGTTCCTTGACCATGATAGAGGTAGCCAAGATCATTCAGTGGGCAGAGACCCACAATTGTTGTCTGTCGGTGATCCACATTCCAGGAGTGGATAACTGGGTGGCGAACTTCCTGAGCAGGCAGACCTTTAAACCGGGGGGTCGGAACTCTATCCGGAAGTGTTTTACGGCCTGATTCTCAAATGTGGTCAGCCGGAATTTAATCTCATGGCATCTCGGCAGAATGCCAAGCTCCCGAGGTACGGATCGAGGTCAAGGGACCCTCAGGAGGTACTGAGAGATGCTCTAGCGGTACCTTGGAATTTCAGTCTCGCATACCTATTTTCTCTGTTCGCTTTTTTCCCTCGGGTCATTGCTCGAATCAAGCAGGAGAGGGCGTCGGTGATCCTCATTGCACCGGCATGGCCTCGCAGGATTTGGTATGCAGACCTGGCGGACATGTCATCTCTTCCACCTTGGAGACTTCAGTTAGGGAAGGACCTTCTATTTCATGGGGCCTTCCGTCATACAAATCTAGTTTCTCAGAATCTGACTGAATCTGAGATTGAACGCTTAATTTTATCCAAGCATGGATTTTCTGATTCGGTCATTGAGACCATGATTCAGGCTCGTAAACCTGTGACTAGAAAGATTTTCCATAAGATATCTATATTGGTGTGAATCCAAAGGCTACTCTTGGAGTAGAGTTATGATTCCTATAATTCTGTTTTTTCTCCAAGAAGGTTTGGAGAAGGATTTATTGGCAAGTTCCCTAAAGGGTCAAATATCTGCCTTCTCTATTTTGTTACATAAGCGTCTGGGGATATCACAGACGTGCAATCGTTTTGTTAGGTCTTGGTCAAGCTCAGACCTTTGTTCAAACCAGTTACTCCTTCCTGGAGTCTTAATTTAGTTCTTAAGGTTCTTCAAGGGGCTCTGTTGGAGCCTATGCGTTCCTTAGCTATTAAGTTGTTATCCTGAGAAGTTTTGTTTCTTGTTGCTGTTTTTCTGCTCGTAAAGTGTCAGAGCTCTCGGCATTACAGTATGAGACCCCTTATTCAGATAAGGTGGCTTTATGTACTAAATTAGGGTTTCTACCTAAAGTAGTTTCAGACCGGAACATTAATCAGGAGATTGTTGTTCCTTCCTTGTGTCCTAATCCTCCTCCTCAGAAGGAAAGGCTTATACACAATCTAGACATGGTACGTGCACTTAAAATATATTTACAGGCGACTAAGGATTTTCGTCAGACTTCTGTTTAACGTAAGGGACAGAAAGCTACGGCTGCTTCTCTTTCTTTTTTGCTGAAGAGTATCATTTGCTTTGCCTATGAAACTGCTGGACAGCAGCCTCCTGAGGGAGTAACGGCTCATTCTACGAGGATTGTTTCCTCTTCCTGGGCTTTCAAAGATGAAGCCTCTATGGAACAGATTTGCAAGGCTGCAACTTGGTCCTCTCCACACTTTTTCAAACTTCTATAAATTTGTCTCTCTTGCTTCGGCTGAGGCCACTTTTGGGAGACAGGTTCTTAAAGCAGTGGTGCCTTCCGTTTAGGTTTCCTGTCTTGTCCCTCCTTTATCTGTGTACTCTAGCTTGGGTATTGATTCCCATCGGTAATTAATGATGATCCGTGGACTCATCGTGTCATTAGAAAGAAAACAAAATTTATGCTTACCTGATAAATTTCATTCTTTCTTGACACGATGAGTCCACGGCCCTCCCTGTTATTTAGACAGGTTGTTAGTATGTTATAAACTTCAGACACCTCTGCACCTTGTTGCTTACTTTCTCTCCTTTACTTCAGTCGAATGACTGGGGTGGGAGGGAAGGGAGGTGATATTGAACATCTTTGCTGTGGTGCTCTTTGCCGCCTCCTGCTGGGCATGAGTGATATTCCCATCAGTAATTAATGATGATCCGTGGACTCATCGTGTGAAGAAAGAAAGAAATTTATCAGGTAAGCATAAATTTCGTTTTTCTGTTTTTCCCCTATGTGGGAGAATTTATGCCGCTTGCCGGTTAGGACTGGCTGATCCTGTCGGGTTCGTTCAGTTTTGCGGCTGTTAAGACACGTGGCGCTGTTATGCTCTGCTGGTTCGGTAGAAGCGCCGAGTGCTCAGGTTTCATTGTTTCTTCTATAAGATACGACGAGTCCACGGATTCATCCTTTACTTGTGGGATATTATCCTCCTGCTAACAGGAAGTGGCAAAGAGCACCACAGCAGAGCTGTCTATATAGCTCCTCCCTTGACTCCACCCCCAGTCATTCTTTTTGCCTACTCTAAGTAATAGGAAGGGTAAAGTGAAAGAGGTGATAAAAGGTTAGTTTTTATTTTCTTCAAGCAAGACTTTTATTTTAAATGGTACCGGTGAGTGCTATTTTCTCCCAGGCAGCAGATGGATGAAGACTTCTGCTTGGAGACTGATGATCTTAGCAGTTGTTACTAAGATCCAGAGTAGTTCCCACAGAATGGCTGAGGAGTACTTAAGAAACTTCAGTGTGAGGAACGTTTTTCATGCTACAAGCATTGAGGTATGTTCAGTCATTTTTTTCTGGAGAGACTGTGTTAATTCAGAATTGGCTGACAGTATCCCCATGAGGGAAAGGGTAAGCAGTAATCCTAATGTATAGAGAGGGGTATTACTGGACCTGTATATTGGGCTATAAAAAAATGGTTGACACTGATGATATGATGTTTGTGGGCAAACGTTTCTATGTTGGGAGTTTCAGATAAAGTTTTTATGGCAAACGTTTTTCCTTTTAAGAATGGGTACACATGGCTTCACTTAATGGGTATATGAACCCACATGGCTAGGTTTTAGACTGCTCTGGTGCGGTTATTTTAGGCTGTGAGACATCGAGTGAGATGGGCGGGGCCTATTTTCGCGCCTCAGTTGTGCGGTTGTTTTTCCCAGACAAGCAGCAAGCTCCAACTCCGGTTGGCCTTTTAGAACGGTATTGGGCCTAATCGAAGGGTTAATCCGATTTTACAGACCCCTGAGGGCAGGTAGGCGCCACAGCAGGGCTGTGACGAGGTGCAGGGAGTGTTTTTGTTTGAATTTAACGTTTTATAGCACAACGTTTTTTTTGGTAAGGGTTAAGTATTCCTTTCCTTGTGGGGCAAACTTAGCTGACAAGCTGGGATGCATTTATCATAAAATTGTGATAATTTTATCATTTTAAAGCAGTTTTGGAAAAATTGTATGCTTTTTTTCTCTTAAAGGCACAGTACCGTTTTTTCATAAAATAAAGTGTTTCAAGTCTGTTTGTGGTCATTACTAGCCTGTTTTCACATGTCTGACATTGAGGAAAGTCAATGTTCCATGTGTTTAGAAGCCATTGTGGAACCCCCACTTCAAATATGTCCCTCATGTACTGAAAGGGCCTTACATTGCAAAGAACATATTTTAGCTGATAAAAGTATGTCTCAGGATGATTCTCAGTCAGAAGAGAATCAGGTTATGCCATCTACTTCTCCCCAAGTGTCACAACCTTTAACGCCCGCCCAAGAGACACCAAGTACTTCTAGTGCGTTTAATTCTTTCACCCTGCAAGATATGGCCGCAGTTATGTCTACTACCCTTACAGAGGTGTTATCTAAACTCCCTGGTTTGCAGGGTAAGCGCAGTAGGTCCGGTATTAGAGTAAATACTGAGCCCTCTGATGCTTTATTGGCCATCTCCGATGTATCCTCACAGTGTTTTGATTTGGAGGTGGGGGAATTGCTGTCTGAGGAAGAGCGTTCTGATTCAGGAAAGATGTTCCCTCAAACAGACTCAGATATGACGGCCTTTAAGTTTAAGCTTGAACACCTCCGCTTGTTACTCAGGGAGGTTTTGGCGACTCTGGATGATTGTGACCCTATTGTCATACCTCCAGAGAAATTGTGTAAAATGGATAGATATCTAGAGGTCCCTGCTTACACTAATGTTTTTCCAGTCTCTAAGAGGATTTCGGACATTGTTACTAAGGAATGGGATAGACCAGGCATTCCGTTCTCTCCCCCTCCTACTTTTAAGAAAATGTTTCCCATATCTGACACCATTCGGGATTCGTGGCAGACGGTCCCTAAGGTTCCGTTTGAACCAATGCATTCCATAGATATTAAACTTCTATCTTGGAAAGTTCTGTTTTTTGTTGCTATCTCTTCTGCTCGAAGAGTTCCTGAGCGTTACAATGCAATTCGCCTTATCTTATATTCCATTCTGATAAGATGGTTTTGCGTACTAAACCTGGATTCCTTCCTAAGGTTGTTTCAAATAAGAATATTCAGGAAATTGTTGTTCCTTCTCTGTGTCCTAACCCTTCTTCTAAGAAGGAGCGTCTGTTACATAACTTGGACGTGGTACGTGCCTTGAAGTTTTACTTGCAATCGACCAAGGATTTCTGTCAAACATCTTCTCTGTTTGTTGTCTATTCTGGAAAGCGTAGAGGTCAAAAAGCTACGGCTACCTCTCTTTCTTTTTGGCTGAAAAGCATCATCCGTTTGGCATACGAGACTGCTTGACAGCAGCCTCCTGAAAGAATTACAGCTCATTCTACTAGAGCGGTGGCTTCCACATGGGCTTTTAAAAATGATGCTTCTGTTGAACAGATTTGTAAGGCTGCGACTTGGTCTTCCCTTCATACCTTTTCTAAATTTTACAAATTTGATACTTTTGCTTCTTCTGAGGCTATTTTTCGGAGAAAAGTTCTTCAAGCAGTGGTACCTTCTGTTTAGGTATCTGTCTTGTCCCTCCCGTTCATCCGTGTCCTGTAGCTTTGGTATTGTATCCCACAAGTAAAGGATGAATCCGTGATACGACGAGTCCACGGCCCGCCCTGTCAATTTAAGACAGATTATATTTTTTTATTTAAAACTTCAGTCACCCATGCGCCTTGTAGTTTATCCTTTTTCTTCCTATACCGTCGGTCGAATGACTGGGGGGTGGAGTCAAGGGAGGAGCTATATAGACAGCTCTGCTGTGGTGCTCTTTGCCACTTCCTGTTAGCAGGAGGATAATATCCCACAAGTAAAGGATGAATCCATGGACTCGTCGTATCATAGAAGAAATCAATTTATCAGGTAAGCATAAATTTCTTTTCTCTTGCAAGGTGTATCCAGTCCACGGATTCATCCTTTACTTGTGGGATATTCTCATTCCCTACAGGAAGTGGCAAAGAGAGCACACAGCAGAGCTGTCCATATAGCTCCCCCTCTAGCTCCACCAAAAGTCATTCTCTTTGCCGGCTCTAAGCACTAGGGTCTCTCTACGGGAGGGTAAAGTGAATGTGGTGTTAGAATTGTAGTTTTATTATCTTCAATCAAAAGTTTGTTATTTTTAAATGGTACCGGTTTGTACTATTTACTCTCTGGCAGAAAAAAGATGAAGAATTCTGCTGAGAGGAAGATGATTTTAGCATGTTGTAACTAAAATCCATTGCTGTTCCCACACAGGACTGAGGAGTACCAGAAAACTTCAGTTGGGGGGAACAGTTTGCAGGCTTGACTGCAATGAGGTATGTTCAGTCATTTATTGCTAGACAAGACTGAGATAATGCTAGAAGACTGACAATATCCCCATGTGGGGAGAGGGTAAGCTATGTTCTGAGACTTAGTAAAGAATTGAATGCTTACATAGCAGGGCTAATTATGCTGGTTGACACTAATTCAGGGCAATCGATTATTTTGCTTAAGAAATACTCGTTGGGAGACAATTTTAAAGCACTTTTGAGTTCTTTCTGGGGTTATTACCCACATGGCTAAAATTTATTCACTTAGAAGTGATTTTTGTAGGCCTCTCAGCTCCGGAGTGGAGTGGGAGGGGCCTATTTTCTCGCCTCAGATGCGCAGTTAGAATTGAAAGACAAGTTCATGCTGCTTCACATGGAGGGTCCTGCTGCTGTTTGAGGGCCTAAAAGAAGCTTTAATCCCCCAAATCTGATCTCTAAGGGCAGGTAGGGCCACAGCAGTGCTGTGGCAAGGTGCTGTAGTAATTTAACCGGTTGTTGGCTTTAGGCTGCTCCAGTTTGGGCATTAAGGGGTTAATCGTTTTTCTTGCTAGTGGTGCAATCTTACTAAGGCTTTAGGTACATACTGTGAAAACTTCAAGAAAATTGCTGCATTTTTCACTGTTTTGTAAAATTGTGTGTCCTTTTTATCTCTTAAAGGACAGTAACGTTTTTTCAAATTGTGTATTTTATTTGTTTATTGTGACTTCTAAGCCTGTTTGTGCATATTACTAGTCTGTTAAACATGTCTGAGACCAAGGAAAATCCTTGTTCAATGTGTTTAGAAGCCATGGTGGAAGGAACCCCCTCTCAGAATGTGTCCCAATTGCACTAATATGTCTATACACTTTAAAGATCATATTGTTGCACTTAAAAGTGTGGCCCTAGATGATTTTCACCTCTCCCCATGTGTCACAACCAGTTACGCCCGCTCAAGCGATGCCTAGTACCTCTAGTGCGTCTGCCCCTATTACATTGAAACAGCTAGCGGCAGTCATGGATAATTCCCTTGCGGCCTTCCTATCTAAACTGCCAGTTTTTCCTGCAAAGCGCGATAGCTCTGTTTTAAGAACAGATTATGAGCAGTCTGAAGCTTTGGTAGCCTTATCTGATGTACCCTCACAACGCTCTGAAGTGGGGGTGAGGGATTTGATGTCTGAGGGAGAAATTTCCGATTCAGGAAAGGTTTCTCATCAGGCAGATTCAGATACATTGGCTTTTAAATTTAGATTAGAACACCTCCGCGTATTGCTCAGGGAGGTATTAGCTACTCTGGATGATTGTGACCCTATGGTGGTCCCAGAGAAATTGTGTAAAATGGACAAGTACCTAGAGGTTCCTGTATACACTGATGCAATTCCGGTCCCTAAGAGGGTTGCGGATATTGTTACTAGGGAGTGGGATAGACCAGGTGTCCCTTTTGTTCCCCCCCTATTTTTAAGAAAATGTTCCCCATAACTGACCCCATGCGGGACTCGTGGCAGACGGTCCCTAAGGTAGAGGGGCTGTTTCTTCGCTTACTAAACGCACAACCATACCAATTGAAGACAGTTGTGCTTTTAAAGACCCTATGGATAAAAAGTTAGAGGGTTTACTTAAGAAAATTTTTGTTCAACAAGGTTTTCTTCTCCAACCTATTGCCTGCATTATTCTTGTAACTACTGCAGCTGCTTTCTGGTTTGAGGCGCTGGAGAACTCGCTCCAGACGGAGACCTCATACGACAAAATTATGGATAGAATTAAGGCTCTAAAGCTGGCTAATTCTTTTATCACAGATGCCGCTTTGCAATTAGCTAAGTTAGCGGCAAAAAATTCAGGTTTCGCCATTATGGCGTGCAGAGCGCTTTGGCTCAAGTCCTGGTCGGCCGATGTGTCGTCAAAATCCAAATTATTAAATATCCCTTTCAAAGGATTATTTTAGAAATCACCGGGGGAAAGGGCCATGCTCTCCCTCAGGACAAGCCCTTTAAGGCTAGAAACAAAGCTAATTTTCGTTCCTTTCATAATTTCAGGAGCGGTCCCGCTTCAGCCTCTACAGCTGCAAAGCAAGAAGGTAATGCTTCACAGCCCAAGGCAACCTGGAAGCCTTACCAGGGCTGGAACAAGGGTAAACAGGCCAAAAAGCCTGCAGCTGCTACCAAGACAGCATGAAGGGGTAGCCCCCGATCCGGGACCGGATCTAGTAGGGGGCAGACTCTCTCTCTCTTCGCTCAGGCCTGGGCAAGAGATGTTCACGATCCCTGGGCATTAGAGATTGTTTCCCAGGGATATCTTCTAGAATTCAAGGACTCCCCTCCAAGGGGAAGGTTCCACTTTTCTCGTCTGTCTACAGACCAGACAAAGAAAGAGGCGTTCTTACTCTGTGTAGAAGATCTACATACGATGGGAGTGATATACCCAGTTCCAATTGCAGAGCAAGGACTGGGTTTTTACTCAAACCTGTTTGTGGTTCCCAAAAAAGAAGGAACTTTCAGACCAATCCTGGATCTAAAAATTCTAAACAGATTCCTCAGAGTCCCATCATTCAAGATGGAGACCATTCAGACAATCTTACCTATGATCCAGGAAGGTCAATATATGACTACCGTGGATCTCAAGGATGCGTACCTGCACATTCCTATCCACAAAGATCATCATCAGTTTCTCAGGTTCGCTTTTCTAGACAAGCATTACCAGTTCGTGGCTCTTCTGTTCGGGTTAGCCACTGCTCCCAGAATTTTCACAAAGGTGCTAGGGTCCCTGCTGGCGGTTCTAAGACCGCGGGGCATAGCAGTTGCGCCTTATTTAGACGACATCTTAATTCAGGCGCCGTCTTTTCAAAGAGCCAAGTCTCACACGGAGATTGTATTGGCCTTTCTGAGGTCTCACGGGTGGAAGGTGAACATCAAAAAGAGTTCTCTCTCCCCCCTCACAAGAGTTCCCTTCCTAGGAACGCTGATAGATTCGGTAGAAATGAAAATATTTCTGACGGAGGTCAGAAAGTTAAAACTTTTAACTTCTTGCCGAGTTCTTCATTCCATTCCTCGGCCATCTGTAGCTCAGTGCATGGAGGCAATCGGATTAATGGTAGTGGCAATGGACATAGTCCCTTTTGCTCGGATACATCTCAGATCACTGCAACTATGCATGCTCAAACAGTGGAATGGGGATTATGCAGATTTGTCTCCTCAAATACAGTTGGACCAGGGGACCAGAGATTCTCTTCTCTGGGGGTTGTCTCAGGATCACCTGTCTCAGGGAATATGTTTCCGCAGACCAGAGTGGATCATTGTAACGACCGACGCCAGTCTGTTAGGCTGGGGTGCAGTCTGGGACTCCCTGAAAGCTCAAGACTTATGGTCTCGGGAAGAATCTCTTCTCCCGATAAACATTCTGGAACTGAGGGCGATATTCAACGCGTTTCAGGCATGGCCTCAACTAGGTGCGGCCACATTCATCAGATTTCAGTCGGACAACATCACGACTGTAGCTTACATCAATCATCAAGGGGGAACAAAGAGTTCCCTAGCGATGAAGGAAGTAACCAAGATAATCAGGTGGGCGGGGGATCACTCCTGCCATCTCTCAGCAATTCACATCCCAGGAGTAGACAACTGGGAGGCGGATTTTCTGAGTCGTCAGACTTTTCACCCGGGGGAGTGGGAACTCCACCCGGAGGTATTTGCCCAGCTAACTCTATGGGGCACTCCAGAGTTGGATCTGATGGCGTCCCGTCAGAACACCAAACTTCCTCTCTACGGGACCAGGTCCCGGGACCCCAAGGCGGTATTGATAGATGCTCTAGCAGCACCTTGGTCCTTCAATCTGGCTTATGTTTTCCCACCGTTTCCCCTTCTCCCTCGTCTGGTCGCCAGAATCAAGCAGGAGAAGGCTTCAGTGATTCTGATAGCGCCTGCGTGGCCATGCAGAACTTGGTATGCAGACCTAGTGGACATGTCATCTGTCCCACCATGGACACTGCCAATGAGGCAGGATCTTCTAATACAGGGTCCGTTCAAGCATCCAAATCTAATTTCTCTACGTCTGACTGCTTGGACATTGAACGCTTAATTCTATCAAAGCGTGGTTTCTCTGAGTCAGTTATAGATACTCTAATTCAGGCTAGAAAGCCTTTCACCAGGAAAATCTACCATAATATATGGTGGAAATATCTTTGTTGGTGTGAATCCAAGGGTTACTCATGGAGTAAGATTAGGATTCCCAGGATCTTGTCTTTTCTCCAAGAAGGATTGGAGAAAGGATTGTCAGCTAGTTCCTTAAAAGGACAGATATCTGCTCTGTCTATCCTTTTACACAAGCGTCTTGCAGAGGTACCAGACGTTCAAGCGTTTGCACAGGCTTTACTCAGAATCAAGCCTGTCTATAAACCTGTGGCTCCGCCATGGAGTCTAAATCTAGTTCTTTCAGTTCTTCAAGGGGTTCCGTTTGAACCTTTACATTCCATAGATATTAAGTTGTTATCTTGGAAAGTTTTGTTTTTGGTAGCTATCTCTTCTGCTCGAAGAGTCTCAGAATTATCTGACTTACAGTGTGATTCACCTTACCTGGTGTTCCACGCAGATAAGGTAGTTTTGCGTACCAAACCTGGTTTTCTTCCTAAAGTTGTTTCTAACAAGAATATTAACCAGGAAATAGTTGTTCCTTCTCTGTGTCCTAATCCTTCCTCGAAGAATTAACGTCTGTTGCACAATCTTGGTGTAGTTCGTGCTCTAAAGTTCTATTTACAAGCAACTAAGGATTTCAGACAAACATCTTCCTTGTTTGTTATCTATTCTGGTAAGAGGAGAGGTCAGAAAGCGACTGCTACCTCTCTTTTCTTTTGGCTGAAAAGCATCATCCGTTTGGCCTTTGAGACTGCTGGCCAGCAGCCTCCTGAAACTATTACTGCTCATTCTACCAGAGCAGTGGCTTCCACATGGGCTTTTAAAAACGAGGCTTCTGTTGAACAGATTTGTAAGGCAGCGACTTGGTCTTCACTGCATACTTTTTCAAAATTTTACAAATTCGATACTTTTGCTTCTTCGGAGGCTATTTTTGGGAGAAAGGTTTTGCAAGCAGTGGTGCCTTCCGTTTAAGGTACCTGCCTTGTTCCCTCCCTTCATCCGTGTCCTAAAGCTTTGGTATTGGTATCCCACAAGTAAAGGATGAATCCGTGGACTGGATACACCTTGCAAGAGAAAACAGAATTTATGCTTACCTGATAAATTACTTTCTCTTGCGGTGTATCTAGTCCACGGCCCGCCCTGGCAATTAAGTCAGGTGAAATTTTTTTTGTTTAAACCACAGTCACCACTGCACCCTATGGTTTCTCCTTTTTCTTCCTAACCTTTGGTCGAATGACTGGGAGGTGGAGCTATATGGACAGCTCTGCTGTGTGCTCTCTTTGCCACTTCCTGTAGGGAATGAGAATTTCCCACAAGTAAAGGATGAATCCGTGTACTGGATACACCGCAAGAGAAAGTAATTTATCAGGTAAGCATAAATTCTGTTTTTTTCATGTTCAACTAAGCATTCGAGAGGACCTGTGGGTCCGTGAGGCGGGAAGGATTGTTTCAGTCCTTATGGCCTTCAGTCTTAGATGACTGGGCAGGGGAGTTTTCCACTGCGTCACACTCTCTCTGACATCTGATTTCATCTGAACTTAGTTTTTCTCCCCCATGGGTTGGAGGGCTTAACGCCCCTTACCACGTTGAGCGGTTTGGCCTTCATTTTTAGGCCTCTGGATTTGTCCTTTTGGGCTTGATCCAACAGCTTGTACAGGATAGCTGTCTAGCATGCAGAAGGTTTGCAGTTTGAAACAGTTGCAGCTTACTCTTCCTTCGGGTTCTGAGGGTATACTCTCCTTCTCGGGGGGCGGCCTCGATTGAGGTTTTGTGTTCCCCTTTTTAGGGACCTGTGTGTACGTCCGGCGACTTAGGTTGCCTGGAGCGTGCCCTCTGTCTGGGGGTTGCTTTTGCAGTCTGTTTCTTGCTTGACTGCTTCTTCTTCTTTGCAACTATCCTCTGTGTCGTCCTGTTATGGACTCTGTGTTCTCAAACTTGGGGTTTCTCACCTGGGTGTATTACACACTTTTTCATGGTCGAATGCTTTGGTATTCTTGACACTGGGAGAACTTTGCCTCTTCAGTTGCATTCCGTGCTTGCAGGATGTTGGAGAGACGTCTGTTCTGTCTCTGTGCCCGGTCTTATCCCGGGTTTCTCTTGGTATAGGCATGACCTCCTTTCCCTGTTTGGGCCCCTTTGGGTCTCTGTGAGCTGGGCTCACTCGTGGAGGTGTTCTTTTTTGTATTAGGGGACCTTTCGGTTTCCTTGGTTCTCCTTTGCCTTGTTCCCTTGGGGGTTTCGCCTGGTGTCTCCTTCATTTGTGGAGATGAGCGGTGGAGGATCGTTTGTTGGGCGACGGTGTCTCCTGGAGGACTGGTTTTGCTTCTGGACTAACTGTGAGTCAGTGTCATTGGGGCTTTTCCTCTTAAAATTTTCTCGGCTTCGGACGAAGCAGGTTTTTTTTATCGGGTAGAGATTCAGGCTTGGTGCCCTCAGTATGGGCCACCTATTATTGTACCCTTCAGTCTTGGCATTCAGTGTCCTCTATACTTGGGTATTTTTTTCCCAAAAGTAATGAATGCAGCTGTGGATTATTTCCATTTAAAAAGAAAAATGTATATTATGCTTACCTGATAATTTCCTTTTCTTTTGATGGAAAGAGTCCACAGCTCCCCACCCGTAATTTTATGTGGGGCGTCATTATTCTTCTGGCACCTTTCACCCTGATATTTCTTCTACTGTTCCTTGTTCCTCGGCAGAATGACTGGGGGATGAGGGGAGTGGGAGAAGTATTTAAGCCTTTGGCTGGGGGGTCTTTGCCTCCTCCTGGTGGCCAGGTTCTTGTTTCCCAAAAGTAATGAATGCAGCTGTGGACTCTTTCCATCAGAATAAAAGGAAATTATCAGGTAAGCATAATTTGTTTTCCCTTAAAAAGCGTAAACTGTTGTGTGCTGCTTGGAATATAAGTAGTACCCTGGATACCATGAGATATATGGGCCCATCCTTGCCAAGGCTAGTGTGTTCCAGACTTCTTCCACTGGAAAATAAACCTGTTATATTTATCATTTTTTTCTAAACTTGTTTTGGAACTTTGTTCTACTAATTCTGAAAATGTATGACTGTCATACAATCCTGCAGCTCACTGCTTTGTAATTTTACTATCTTTTTGTTACATTCAAGTTTTGAACAAGAACTTGCACACTGTTTTATCTACCTATAACTGAACCTACATTATGGGAAAATTGCATCTTTTAGCAAAGATACACTCAGACGTGTTTCCCCTGGTTTTTAAAAGCTGAATTAAAAAATGACTTATGTAAAGTAGACCTGAATAAGCTAAACTAAGCACCAAGGTAATACCAGAGCTGCCAGCTTGCACTATGAGACAGTGTAACTAGAGGTCTATTCTCCAGATCACACTGGATCCCTACAATCACTATAAAATGAAAAATCAAATCTCGTCCTTTGTAATCACCCAGATACAGAAATCAGCAGTTATTGTATATTTGTTATGTCTAATATACTGTATGGTTCTGTCACATTAAACACTAATGAAATTAACTTTTTTATGAAAATATGCTTAAAAAGACTAATTTCATAATTTGAATCTGTTCCAAAATCAAATAATTTGAAAATGCAAGATAGATTATATTTCCATCTTAATGGGAGGAGAGTCCACTGCTTCATTCATTACTTGTGGGAATTAAGAACCTGGCCACCAGGAGGAGGCAAAGACACCCCAGCCAAAGGCTTAAATACCTTCCCCACTCCCCTCATCCCCCAGTCATTCTTTACCTTTCGTCACAGAAGGTTGGCAGAGAAGTGTTGGAAGATTCGGAGTAGTCTCTTATGGAGGGTAGTACTCTTCGCAATGGGACTGGAGTTTTAAGTAGTCCTGTCAGCCTCTCAGTGAGAGCATGGGTGAAAGTTAGAGTCCGGAGATGCAGGGAGAGTGTTTCTGCGAAACTATCCACCCACAGATTAACAGCTCCATAAGCAATCGGCGTTGACGAGTTTTGCTGCCTGCTTTCTGCTCTCAAGTCTATGTCAGGAGCGACGCTACTAACCTGTCACACTTGAAAGGCCGAGTTCCTGTTCCATGGCGTAGATTCTGGTAAGATTGTTTCATTATATACATATAACATTAGAAGACAGGGTCACAATGTGTGTCCTTTTATCTGTATAGAATCAAGGGTTAATACCCCAGGAATGGTAGTTATTGAATAGGGGGGATTTGTGCACAATGTTGTCTGTTTATTGTGTTTATACTGTAACATGTGTGAGATGAGGCTCTATCAATGTGCAAACTGTTTTTTGAGATGTCGACGCAGCATTTTTTGGCGCGTTTTCTCTTTAAGTGCAGGGGCGGTTCCTGCATGGCACTTCATGTGACTGGGTGCAGCCTTTTCAACTTCCTCTTTCTTGACCGGTGGTTGCAGGAGACGAAGCGTTTTCTCTGTTGTCCGGGTCATAGGAGGAGGTGAGTGTCCCGGCCATTGGGATATAAAGGTGCAATTTAGCTTATATCTATTCCGTAATAAAGGACTCTGATATGTTAGAGGGTACTCCCTCTTTAATTAAACCTAACTGTGTATATTGTGAGGAGGTCTCGGTTGATCCGACCTGCTCAACTCTGTTCCACATGCTTTGATAAGATTGCAATATCTAAAAAGAACAAGGTATTTAGTACAACTGAGCCGTCCACCTCAGAGGGTTCTCCGTCCTGCGAGGTGCGTTCCCTACATTCATCTCCGATTGCACATGCAGCTCCCCAGGCCGATCCTAATCCTCCCACGGGAGGAGCCTTTTGGCCAATCCTAATCCTTTTGCGGGAGGGGCCTTTTGGCTGCCAGATTTTGCTGAGCAGTTACAGACAGCGGTGTCTGCGGCCTTCAATGCCTTACCACGTCCTGCTAAGCGCAAGCGAAAGGTGAATCATAGCTATCTGTCCCAGGGGTTATCGACTTTACTGGATGTCTCTGACAGATTATCTGCTGATGAAGACGACTCAAACTCTTCGGAGGACGCTCTCTCTGAGTCAGAATCGGCGACATCTAGGCCTCTGTCTTCGGAGGAGCCAGATTTTAAATTTAAGATGGAGCACTTGCGCTTTCTGCTAAAAAAAGGTATACCCCGCTCATACAGCGGGTTAGGGACCGGAACCCCGCTGTAAAGTGAAAACCGCCTTAAAGTGAAACAAGGCAGTTTTAGCTTTCTTTTCACTTGCCAGTGTGTTTAAAGACTTGAAAACATGTTTGAACTAACATATATTAGGGGTGCAATAGTGCTACGTTTAGTTTAGCACAGCACAGTATTCAATAAATACTGTACCTGTAAAATAGTGACAATTACTGTACTGTAGTACAATTTGCCAGACTATAGCACTGAGACACAGATTGCACTGTAATGCTGTAAACATGAACTAAGCATAACAAAATGGTGCCAGTCACTTTTCTCGCAATCTCACAATGATTGCAGCACTGTTTCAAAATCCTTGGAGGTTGAATTTCAATGCCACAAAGCGCTGTATTAGCGAAACGCTGTAAAGTGAGGTATACCTGTAGTTCCTTCCTTGTGTCCTAACCCTTCTTCGTCAAAGGAAAGGTTGCTTCATAATTTGGACGTGGTTTGGGCCTTGAAGTTTTATCTTCAGGCCACAAAGGAATTCAGACAGACTTCGACTTTATTTGTTGTGTATTCAGGGAAGCGCAGGGGGCACAGGGCCTCTTCCACTTCACTGTCTTTTTGGTTGAGGAGCATTATCCGTCTGGCCTATGAGACAGCGAGACATAAGCCTGCTCAGAGGATTACGGCTCAATCAACTTGGGCTGTGGCCTCTTCTTGGGCCTTTAAAAACTAGGCTTCTATGGAGCAGATTTGTAAGGCGGCGACTTGGTCTTCCTTACATACTTTTGCTAAATTTTTACAAATTTTATGTTTTTGCTTCGGCGGAAGCAGCTTTTGGTAGAGGTTCTGCAGGCTGTAGTGCCCTCAGTTAAGGGTCTGCCTCCTTTTACCCTCCCCGTTTTTTTTCATTCAGTGTCCTCTAGAGCTTGGGTATTTGTTCCCACAAGTAATGAATGAACCAGTGGACTCTCCTCCTGGAAAACATAAATTAGGCTTACCTGATAATTTAATTTCCATCTGTGGGAGGAGAGTCCACTGCTCCCACCCGTTTCTCCGGTGGTCGGACCTAAATTTAATTTTATTCTTCTGGCACCGTTTATACCCTGATATTTCTCCTACTGTTCCTTGTTCCCTCTGCAGAATGAATGGGGGATGAGGGGAGTGGGGGAGGTATTTAAGCCTTTGGCTGAGGTGTCTTTGCCTCCTTCTGGTGGCCAGGTTCTTAATTCCCACAAGTAATGAATGAAGCAGTGGACTCTCCTCCCACAGATGGAAATTAAATTTCAGGTATGCATAATTTATGTTTTTGCAAAAGTACAGCAAATAAATGTTAGATTAATAAATTGCCATGATACCTAAATTAGAATATATTTCAATTTTAACAGTGAAAATTTGGAACTTTTGATAATTTTATTTTTTTATTTGTAGAAAATATTTTTCTTTTAAGTCTAAAATAAAATGGAACAAGGGACATATTAGACACTTTCTGTGGCATAACAAGAATAGCATCTTTTCAAAGTTGCTAAATGTATTGCCTCTATATTAATAAATGCTTCTGATTTATTATTCTGCTATTGTATTTAAAAGTATCTAACACATTCATCTTCTGCTATTGCATTTTAAGGGTACACCTGCTCTGTCACAGTCTGGTATTGCTGCTGATGTCTTGCTTAAGACAACCATCACCCAATTGGCAACAGAAGATTGTAGTAGCCCAGAGAAATGCAGGGAGGAATCTTCTGCTAAAGGCCATGTTATCTATGAAGGCAAGAGTGGCCATATTGTATCTTATGACAGTGAGTATCTGTTAAATCTTTAGAGATTACATTGTATGGCAAGTGCTTAGTATGCATAGATAAGGTGATTATAGAAAGAAATTAGTTATGCAAATCCACATCATGGCCTAACTTTGAAGTTAGGCTGAATTATTAAGGATCTTTTCTTTCGTGAGATTGTCCACAAGACATCACATGTGGGATTAAGCTCCGGTCCAGTAGAAGAAGGCAAAAACACACTACATTCCAGAGCTTTAATCCCTAAGTCAATATTGTTGCCTCTAAGATGTAGTGAGGTAAAATCTGAAGTACTGTTTTTCATGTTGTTGAGAGGGGTTCCCTAACCAATTTGAGATACATTTCCTCCCCAGGGTCTTCAACCAGGACCAAGGGGTAGACGGGAGTTTTTAGTCGGGCAGTAAAAAATATTTCTCTTGTAAGGTGTATCCAGTCCACGGGTTCATCCATTACTTGTGGGATATTCTCCTTCCCAACAGGAAGTTGCAAGAGGACACCCACAGCAGAGCTGTCTATATAGCTCCTCCCCTAACTGCCACCCCCAGTCATTCTCTTGCAACTCTCGACAAGAAAGGAAGTATCAAGAGAGATGTGGTGACTTAGTTTAGTTTTACCTTCAATCAAGAGTTTATTTTTAAACGGTACCAGCGTTGTATTGTTTTACTCTCAGGCAGAAATTAGAAGAAGAATTCTGCCTGGAGGTTTGATGATCTTAGCGGTTTGTAACTAAGGTCCATTGCTGTTCTCACACATAACTGAGGAATATGGGAAAACTTCAGTTGGGGGAACGGTCTGCAGATTACCTGCTTTGAGGTATGTTCAGTATTTTATTTCTAGAGAGATGAATAAGTTCTAGAAAATGCTGACAGAGCTTTGAGGTAAGCCTGATGCAGTGATTTAACAGCGACTGGGATCATTCTTACAAAACAGGGTAATACTCATGTTAATACTCATATTACTTAATGACAAAACGTTTACATGATTTCATAAATAGGACGTTTTTTCTCTGAGGGAGATAAGTCTTTATTTGGGGCCTAGTTTCCACATGGCTAGTCAGATACTCCTAGGAGTATTTTCTTAAGGTCCCTCTGGCATCCAGTACATGGTGGGAGGGGCCTATTTTAGCACTCTAACTGTACAGTTTTAATTCAGACTGAGACAGCCAGCTTCCCTAGAGGAGTCCTCTGGCATCTGAGGACCATTTCAAATGGGTTATTTCTGCACAAAATCGTATTTGAGGGCAGGTAGGAGCCTCAGCAGAGCTGTGGCAAGGTGCTCAATTGACTTTTAACGTGTTTTAACGTTTTTCAATCCGGTTTGGGGCCTAAGGGGTTAATCATCCATTTGCAAGTGGGTGCAATGTTGCTTTAGTCCCTTACACACACTGTAAAAATTTCAAAGATTTTACTGTATTTTTACACTGTTTTGCACAGTAACGTTTTTGTTTAATTGCTGTTTCACCTTTATTAAAGTGTTTTCCAAGCTTGCTTGTCTCATTACTAGTCTGTTTAAACATGTCTGACATAGAGGAAACTCCTTGTTCAATATGTTTGGAAGCCATTGTGGAACCCCCTCTTAGAATGTGTACCAAATGTACTGATATTTGTATAAACTATAAAGACAATATTATGGCGCTTAAAGATTTATCTCCAGGGGATTCTCTGATTGAAAAGAGGGAGATTATGCCATCTAGCTCTCCCCATGTGTCAGAACCTATAACTCCCGCTCAAGTGACGCCAAGTACATCTAGCGCGTCTAATTCTTTTACCTTACAGGACATGGCGGCAGTTATGAATGCTACCCTCTCAGAGGTATTCTCCAAACTGCCAGGGTTACAAGGAAAGCGAGACAGCTCTGGGGCTAGAACTAATACAGAGCTTTCTGACGCTTTAATGCCTGTGTCCGATATACCCTCACAATGCTCAGAAGCCGAGGCAGGTGAGCTTCTATCTGTGGGTGACATTTCAGACTCGGGGAAGGCGTTACTTCAGTCTGATTCTGAAATAACAGCTTTTAAATTTAAACTTGAACACCTCCGCTTATTGCTTAGGGAGGTTTTAGCAACTCTGGATGACTGTGACCCCATTGTGGTTCCAGAGAAATTATGTAAAATGGACAAATACTTTGCAGTGCCTGTTTACACTGATGTTTTTCCAGTCCCTAAGAGGTTTTCGGAAATTATTACTAAGGAATATGATAGACCAGATGTACCGTTCTCTCCCTTTAAAAAGATGTTTCCCATTGATGCCGCCATACGGGACTCGTGGCAGACGGTTCCTAAGGCGGAGAGAGCAGTCTCTACCCTAGCTAAGCGTACAACTATCCCCGTCGAGGACAGTTGTGCTTTCCTAGATCCTATGGATAAAAAATTGGAGGGTCTCCTTAAGAAAAATTTTATACAGCAAGGTTTTATTCTCCAGCCTCTTGCATGCATTGCCCCAGTTACTGCTGCAGTGGCTTTTTGGTTTTTGGTTTGAGTCTCTTGAGGAGGCTCTACAGGTGGAGACCCCGCTAGACGATATTCTAGACAGGATTAAAGCTCTTAAGTTAGCTAACTCCTTTATTTCTGACGCCATTTTTCATTTAGCCAAGCTAACGGCTAAGAATTCAGGTTTTTCCATTTTTGCGCGTAGCGCGCTATTGCTTAAGTCCTGGTCAGCAGACGTTACTTCAAAGTCTAAGCTTCTTAACATCCCCTTCAAGGGACAGAACCTATTCGGGCCTGGTCTGAAGGAGATCATTTCTGATATTACTGGAGGGAAAGGTCACGCCCTTCCTCAGGATAGGTCCAATAAGTTAAGGACCAAACAGAATAATTTCTTTCATGTAATTAGCAAGAGTCCATGAGCTAGTGACGTATGGGCTATACATTCCTACCAGGAGGGGCAAAGTTTCCCAAACCTCAAAATGCCTAAAAATACACCCCTCACCACACCCACAAATCAGTTTTACAAACTTTGCCTCCTGTGGAGGTGGTGAAGTAAGTTTGTGCTAGATTCTACGTTGATATGCGCTCCGCAGCAGGTTGGAGCCCGGTTTTCCTCTCAGTGTGCAGTGAATGTCAGAGGGATGTGAAGAGAGTATTGCCTATTTGAATTCAATGATCTCCTTCTACGGGGTCTATTTCATAGGTTCTCTGTTATCGGTCGTAGAGATTCATCTCTTACCTCCCTTTTCAGATCGACGATATACTCTTATATATACCATTACCTCTACTGATTCTCGTTTCAGTACTGGTTTGGCTTTCTACTACATGTAGATGAGTGTCCTGGGGTAAGTAAGTCTTATTTTCTGTGACACTCTAAGCTATGGTTGGGCACTTTTATATAAAGTTCTAAATATATGTGTTTAAACATTTATTTGCCTTGATTCAGGATGTTCAACGTTCCTTATTTTCAGACAGTCAGTTTCATATTTGGGATAATGCATATGAATAATTAAAAAAAATTCTTACCTTAAAATTTGACTTTTTTTCCTGTGGGCTGTTAGGCTCGCGGGGGCTGAAAATGCTTCATTTTATTGCGTCATTCTTGGCGCAAAAATTTTCTTCATACGTGTCGCCGGAAGTTGCGTCATTTTTTTGACGTTTTTGCGCCAAAAAATGTCGGCGTTACCGGATGTGGTAATTTGAGCGTCATTGTTGTCTCCACAATATTTAAGTCTCATTATTTATTGCTTCTGGTTGCTAGAAGCTTGTTCATTGGCATTTTTTTCCCATTCTTGAAACTGTCATTTAAGGAATTTGATCAATTTTGCTTTATATGTTGTTTTTTCTATTACATATTGCAAGATGTCTCAGATTGACTCTGAATCAGAAGCCACTTCTGGAAAAACGCTTAACTGAGTTTCAGTTCTACCAAAGCTAAGTTCATTTATTTTAAATGTTATAAATGTTTATCTTTAGCTATGGTTTGTAATAAGTTATTATGTTATACTTTTACATGCGGAATCCATTAGTATTTATGCTTTATATATTTCCTTTCTTACAAAAAATATTTAGAAGATTTATAAGAAATATTTTTCTGATTCTATTTTAAAGGCTTTGTCTGACTTTGTGCCTTCTAATAAATTTTTTAGGTCTTTTTTCACTTCTTTTTTAATTATTGAAGTTTCAAATGACCAACAACATACTGATTTATCCTTCTCTGATGATGTTTTTTTCTCTTTCAGAAATTTTCTTCATCAGATATTGACACTAACAAATCTACTTTTTTATTATTTTTCTATTATTAAAGTACATTTGTTCTTTGTTGAAAAGGTGTTGATTATTTTGGATATTAAGGTAACTAGTTCTTTAAGACTAGCTGACATTATTTCTGCCTATTTATTTCTTCTGTGTTTTCAGAGGTTTTCTTTCCAATTCCCCATACTAGGGAATGGAATAGGCTGAGAATTTTCTTTTATTTCCTCTTCAAAGGTTTTAAACTATATTCTTTGCTAGCAGTTAAACTCAATTTGGAGGGTTCTCCAATTTATTGGGGCTATCTCTAATTCTACTAATTATGCTATTGTTTCTATAGCAAAATAGTATTTATTTTCCTTTAGATAGTTGTATCTTATTTATGGAAAATTATTTAGTTTCAGGTACTTTTCTTGGTCCTGTGATTTATTTGGATATTGCAATTGCTTCATTTTCTCTGTTTACTTTAAGATCAAGTACCAGATTATGATTTATTTTAGCATTGTTAAAGGGACAACATTTACTAGACTAGGTGCTGTTGCATTTGTCTTGTTGTTTTGCATTTATTGATTATGCAAGTCCACTGTATTGGCTGGTCCTTTAAACTGGACTGTCATGCTAATAATTTCATTTGTGTCTTCATTTTATTGAATATTTTCGCAAATGAGGGTTAATCTATGTTTTTAGCTAGAAGAATTTTGTGATTTTTAAAAAAATAAATAAAAAATCCATATTTCTTTTGTTCTAAGATAATCAATTATTTGTTTTATAATTGGATTCAATTCTTAACTGTTACTCTGGGCTTCAAGATTGAGTTCTAAGACTAAAACTTTAAGCTTATACTGGTTTGGTTGTTCTTGTTAAGGAACGAATTCCTGAGTTCTTTCCCAAGTAACATGTCTATAATTGGAGTTCGAAATCAGCCCCCTAATATTGCGATGTACGTGCCGTATTCCAGCTTGGCTGGTAAGGGGCAGGTTAAGGCTTCTTTGAAATTTATTTTGTCCAAATTTCTTTGATTTTATTCCAGTTAGGCTAACACTTTCTTTAACTGTGTTTCTGTCCTATATATTTTGGGTACTGTTGTAGCATGGCTAGGCACCCATGGGGTTCAAACGCTGCTCAGACCTGGAATCTTCTGGGGTATTTCTTCCAGTTCCTTTTGAGGAACCGGGTTTTGGAGTTTTATTCAAACTATTTTGCCTTTTTATCGTCATTGATAGCATTATTTGTTTTCATTAGATACAATAAATGCATATTTTCATTTTTCTGTTTTCATTCAGATTATTTTCTGTGGATGCTGAATCTCATATGATTTACTTGCTCTTCAGGACATAGAGGATCTTTTTTTCAAAAGCTCTTGATTCCTCACACAAGGGTCACCTTTTTTAGGTTTCCAGATAGTTTGTGTCACTGTACTTGTCTCTATCAGACAAGGGATAATTTTATTGGGTTCCGTCTATCGGTTCCTTTAGTCTCTATTATTTCCTTCAGTTGCTATATATGCATAGAAGTTTTAGGTCTTATGGCCACAGCATTGGATTCAATTCCCTTTGCTCATTTTCACTAGAAAGAACCTTTCCAGTCTTTTATAAGTGTTGTTTCTTCAAGAACATGGTTGTAGGATCAATTTACCAAAAAGTTTGTTTGATTCCTCAGACAAGGGTAACCTTTTTAGGTTTCCTGATAGATTCAGTGTCCTTGATTCTGTCTCTGACGGACAAGAGGCGTCTGAAATTGGTTTCAGCTTGTCGAAACCTTCAGTCTCAATCTTTCCCTTCAGTAGCCTTATGCATGGAAATTCTAGGTCTTATGACTGCTGCATTGGACGCGATCCCCTTTGCTCGTTTTCACATGCGACCTCTTCAGCTCTGTATGCTGAACCAGTGGTGCAGGGATTATACAAAGATATCTCAATTAATATCTTTAAAACCGATTGTTCGACACTCTCTGACGTGGTGGACAGACCACCATCGTTTAGTTCAGGGGGCTTCCTTTGTTCTTCCAACCTAGACTATGATCTCAACAGATGCAAGTCTGACAGGTTGGGGAGCTGTATGGGGGTTTCTGACAGCACAAGGGGTTTGGGAATCTCAGGAGGCGAGATTACCAATCAACATTTTGGAACTCCGTGCAATTTTCAGAGCTCTTCAGTCATGGCCTCTTCTAAAGAGAGAGTCGTTCATTTGTTTCCAGACGGACAATGTCACAACCGTGGCATATGTCAATCATCAAGGAGGAACTCACAGTCCTCTGGCTATGAAAGAAGTCTCTCGAATACTTGTATGGGCGGAATCCAGCTCCTGTCTAAATTCTGCGGTTCATATCCCAGGTATAGACAATTGGGAAGCGGATTATCTCAGTCGCCAAACGCTACATCCGGGCGAATGGTTTCTTCACCCAGAGGTATTTCTTCAGATTGTTCAAATATGGGGACTTCCAGAAATAGATCTGATGGCTTCTCATCTAAACAAGAAGCTTCCCAGGTATCTGTCCAGATCCAGGGATCCTCAGGCGGAAGCAGTGGATGCATTGTCACTTCCTTGGAAGTATCATCCTGCTTATATCTTTCCGCCTCTAGTTCTTTTTCCAAGATTCTAAAGGAGCGTTCGTTTATTCTTCTGGTGGCTCCAGCATGGCCTCTCAGGTTTTGGTATGCGGATCTTGTCCGGATGGCCACTTGCCAACCGTGGACTCTTCCGTTAAGAACAGACCTTCTATCGCAAGGTCCTTTTTTCCATCAGGTTTCTCAAATCCTTAAATTTGAAGGTATGGAGATTGAAAGCTTGATTCTCAGTCATATAGGTTTCTCTGACTCTGTGATTAATACTATGTTTTTTTTTTTTTAAACTTTTATTTATATCCAACAATGTGTACAGTCATACATACTGCATATATTGCGCCACGCAGGGCAGAGCACAATATGTTAAAAGGTAGATAATTCACAGAGAGATCAGTTTTAACATTTCTTAGAATATGCTAATGCAGGATTACCATTTGTAGAATATTTGCACACAACGTTGGGGTTTTCTTTTTTTCCAAACCTAACATAACATCACAAAACAAAACAATACTAAACTAAAATAAAACTAGGCTAGGACTAAAACTAATACCTTCTCCTATTGAGAATACATATGTGTCACCCTGTGAGATGAATGTGTGGGACAACCACTTATGAAGGGTTTTATGTTCAGAGTGAATTACAATCCTGTGTGAGTGTGAATCAGATTGAAATTACAATCCTCCCAGTGCTTTCAGGCCTCATATATAAGTGTTATGCATAAGTGGACTAGTTCTTGTGGGATGAGATCTAAAATAACCTTGTCATTTATGAATAATTAGCAAGGCTCAAAGGGGGCAGAGTGAGCTCTATGGGAATGCTTTCGTCAGGGTTCACAATAAAGTTGTTGGAAAGGTAAATAAATGGAAACATCCGTACTATAACGGTCTATTGGCGAATAGGATTGGATATAAGGCCTCTCCAGAGACAAAGATACTACTGCGTTGAGGGGAGGCAATGAGGGTACAACTTGCAAGCTCTATCTTTTGGTGGTAGAATGAGTGTTGTCTCTTAAGTTAGAACTTTAAATGTAGTGAGCAAACATACCTCCTGTATTACAGTAGGTGTTAGAATACATGGCATATCAAAGTACAGCCCACATTTTCACATAATGCTAAAACAATGAACACCCAAATTAAGTGAGTAGCAGAGTATATAGAGTAGTCTCAGAACACAAGGGTGATTGATAAGACACCACACATACACTGTCTGTTTATGAAACACATGTGCTAAACTAACAGTGGAGCCTCTACAGCTTCCCTATACTATAAAAACAGGGTCACACAATTGCGCATTCACACAGGGAGCCAACGGGACACGGGCCCTAAGTTACTGGATGTTATATAGGATTACATTAAAGGTCCCTTGCTGGTGAAATTGAAATAATGTAGGGGGCACCTGTCACACCCATATGTAGGATGATTGGGCTAGAAGTTACTTAAAAGATTTGGTAAGGTGACCCCCCCTAAAAGTATGGCATTGATATGCCTATCCCAGGCTGCTACAAGAGAGAAAAAAAAAAAAACACAAAAAAAAACTATAGGTTCTAAAAATTATTACAAAGGTGCTAACCCTCAGGGCAACTAAATTTGAGGACATACTTAGCTAAAAGGGGAGAATCTGTGTTTCCATATTGACAGGTATGGATATAGTGGTAGGGTGATGGCGTGGGATAAAGGTTATCTCAGCAAAATTAGTCGGATTATCATAACTAGGGTAGATCTACATACACACGCCAGACAAATGAAAATCAACTATTGCAATAGGGGGCATAAGGCAGGTTATGCTTAAGCTTTACCTATTTCACACATGTAGAGGGACCCCCTGTTACCTCGGGGTAGTCAGCATTAATAAAAGAAAATCTAGCTCTAAAAGTAAAACAGATAAGACCAACAAACTTATACTAATTATAAACAGCAGTTCCATCTCTGGGGTATACCCAGTTGTAAATCAAACAGCGTTTCTGAGCAGTTCGAAACATGGGATAATTGCAGCGGTATACTGGCCAGTAATTGAGATAGCCATGCAATCAGTCACTTATACTAAATATAAACAGCAGTTCCATCTCTGAGGTGTACCCCGTTGCAAATGAAACAGTATTTCTGAGCAGTTCAAAACATGGGATAGTTGCAGCGGTATACTGGCCAGCAGTTGAGATAGTCATGCAACCAGTCACTTATACTAATTGTAAGCCACAGTTCCATCTCTGGGGTATACCCATTTGTTGGTCAAACAGTGTTTCTGAGCAGTTCAAAACATGGGATAATTGCAGCGGTATACTGGCCAGCAGTTGAAAAAGTCATGCAACCAGTCAGTCGATGCCCCTTGCTCTGCAGTCATGTTTGAAATTGACCTGAACATGGGTTCTCAGTATGTACATGTTTGCCGGTACTGGGCGTCCTCCAATACCTCTGCAGAAACTGCACCATGCTTCTTCAGTTTTGATAGTAAGTAGTGTAGCTGTAAGGCTATTCATACCTGGGTAGTAGTTTTGCCAGCCTCCACGTTTAATAATGGGCCGTTGTTGCCAGACAAGGGAATTCTTGATGTGGTCTGTAGTGTCGCAGCTGTAGTGGGCAATGCCTTCAACAGGCTTGTCAGCTCCAGAGTCGCTGGCTGAGCATACAGGTAGGCCTTTGGGTCCGCACATGTAGTGATCCTGCCGATCTTTGGGTGTAGTGGAGATGGTACACGAGGCAGTCAAAATGGGGTAAGCAATGCCATAGGCCACTGTCATTTCCAAGTGTGGATCTGTAGCTGGGGCTGTGACACTTGCCGAGTGGGTCATAGGCGGTGACAGTGCGCTGTTCTCTGAAGATACAGCAGGCTTCCAGAAGAGATTCATATGGGATATCAAATCCGGAGCAGTCGTCATTAGCATGTGGGTCAACTGAGAAGTCGGCAATTTCTCTTGTAAGTCACCGGTCGGTTCCCTAATGCGATGCACTAGTTTGACAGCGGGAGAGAGCGCTCGGGTCGCCATTTCTCTCCTCCGCAAGGATTTGGGGGCTATTAGGCTGTCATCAACCAGTGTTTGGGAGACGGGGCCCAGCGTAGCATTTTGTGGCGTAGGCTTGATGCCCGGCTTCCCTTGATGACCCACCTGTTTCATAGATTGTAGCATAGTGCATAAGCTTGCACAAGAGCATACGAGTCTCTCCAGTTTAGGTAAGAGCAGATTCTGTAGTTCAGCTAGGATGCAGGTAACATCATGACACTCTTTGGCGGTGGGTATCTCCATTATATCAGAGCAGGAGCCAATTGCTAGGGTATATACAGCGTGGCAGTAACTCCCGCCACAGTGCCTAACGGCTTTATTCTTCAGATTGACTTTCCAGGGTAGAAGAGCTGTTATTTCTTCTATCTGCTAGTTGGTCTCGGACAGCTTGCCTGTCAAGAGAAATGCAGATGGCATGGATAAATGGCTGCAATATTAAAATAGGAAGAGATTTTCCTCGGAGCTGGTACAGCTTGCAGCCATCTTGTAGAGCCGCCCACCGGAAGTTCCGATTAATACTATGTTACAGGCTCGTAAAACTGTATCTAGGAAGATATATTATCGAGTCTGGAAGATTTACATTTCTTGGTGTTTTTCTCATCATTTTTTCTTGGCATTCTTTTAGAATTCCTAGAATTTTACAGTTTCTTCAGGATGGTTTGGATAAGGTTTGTCTGCAAGTTCCTTGAAAGGTCAAATCTCTGCTTTTTTTCACAGAAAGATTGCTAGTCTACCTGATATTCATTGTTTTGTACAAGCTTTGGCTCGTATAAAACCTGTTAAGTCAATTTCTCCTCCTTGGAGTTTGAATTTGGTTCTGGGGGGCTCTTCAAGCTCCTCCGTTTGAACCTATGCATTCGCTGGACATTAAATTACTTTCTTGGAAAGTTTTGTTTCTTTTGGCCATCTCTTCTGCTAGAAGAGTTTCTGAATTATCTGCTCTTTCTTGTGAGTCTCCTTTTTTCTGATTTTTCATCAGGATAAGGCGGTGTTGCGAACTTCTTTTAAATTTTTACCTAAGGTTGTGAATTCTAACAACATTAGTAGAGAAATTGTGGTTCCTTCATTGTGTCCTAATCCTAAGAATTCTAAGGAAAAGTCGTTGCATTCTTTGGATGTAGTTAGAGCTTTGAAATATTGTTGAAGCTACTAAGGATTTCCGAAAGACTTCTAGTCTATTTGTTATCTTTTCCGGTTCTAGGAAAGGTCAGAAGGCTTCTGCCATTTCTTTGGCATCTTGGTTAAAATCTTTGTTTCATCATGCCTATGTCGAGTCGGGTAAAACTCCGCCTCAAAGGATTACAGCTCATTCTACTAGGTCAGTTTCTACTTCCTGGGCGTATAGGAATGAAGCTTCAGTTGATCAGATTTGCAAAGCAGCAACTTGGTCTTCTTTGCATACTTTTACTAAATTCTACCATTTTGATGTGTTTTCTTCTTCTGAAGCAGTTTTTGGTAGAAAAGTACTTCAGGCAGCTGTTTCAGTTTGATTCTTCTGCTTATAATTTCAGTTTTTTACATTATAAGATTTAAACTTTATTTTGGGTGTGGATTTTTTTCAGCGGAATTGGCTGTCTTTATTTTATCCCTCCCTCTCTAGTGACTCTTGCGTGGAAGATCCACATCTTGGGTAGTCATTATCCCATACGTCACTAGCTCATGGACTCTTGCTAATTACAAGAAAGAAAACATAATTTATGTAAGAACTTACCTGATAAATTCATTTCTTTCATATTAGCAAGAGTCCATGAGGCCCACCCTTTTTTGTGGTGGTTATGATTTTTTTGTATAAAGCACAATTATTCCAATTCCTTATTTTTTTTTCCTTTGCATTTTTTTCTTATCACCCCACTTCTTGGCTATACGTTAAACTGATTTGTGGGTGTGGTGAGGGGTGTATTTATAGGCATTTTGAGGTTTGGGAAACTTTGCCCCTCCTGGTAGGAATGTATATCCCATACGTCACTAGCTCATGGACTCTTGCTAATATGAAAGAAATGAATTTATCAGGTAAGTTCTTACATAAATTACGTTTTTCGTTCCTTTCGAAACTTCAAGAGTGGCGCAGCTTCAGTTTCCTCTAATGCAAAACAAGAGGGAAATTTCGCCCAGTCCAAACCAGTCTGGAGACCTAACCAGGCTTGGAACAAGGGGAAGCAGGCCAAGAAACCTGCGGCTGCCTCTAAGACAGCATGAAGGAGTAGCCCCTGATCTTGGACCAGATCTAGTAGGGGACAGACTTTCCCTCTTCGCCCAGGCTTGGGCAAGAGACGTCCAGGATCCCTGGGCATTAGAAATTGTTTCCCAGGGATATCTTCTGGACTTCAAAGCTTCATCTCCAAAGGGGAGATTTCATCTCTCACAATTATCTGTAAACCAGATAAAGAGAGAGGCATTCTTACGTTGTGTTCAAGACCTAATGGTTATGGGAGTGATCCACCCAGTTCCAAAGGAGGAACAGGGGCAGGGCTTATATTCAAATCTGTTTATAGTTCCCAAAAAAGAGGGAACTTTCAGACCAATCTTGGATCTCAAGATCCTTAACAAATTTCTCAGGGTCCCATCCTTCAAGATGGAGACTATCCGAACCATCCTCCCTATGATCCAGGAGGGTCAATATATGACTACCGTGGACTTAAAGGATGCTTATCTCCACATTCCGATTCACAAAGATCATCATCAGTTCCTCAGGTTCGCCTTCTTAGACAGGCATTACAAGTTTGTGGCTCTTCCCTTCGGGTTAGCCACGGCACCAAGAATCTTTACGAAGGTTCTAGGGTCCCTACTGGCGGTTCTAAGGCCACGGGGCATAGCAGTGGCTCCTTACCTAGACAACATTCTGATACAGGCGTCAACATTTCAAATCGCCAAGTCCCATACGGACATTGTACTGGCCTTTCTGAGGTCTCACGGGTGGAAGGTGAACGAAGAAAAGAGTTCTCTCTCCCCTCTCACAAGAGTTTCCTTCCTGGGAACACTGATAGATTCAGTAGAAATGAAAATTTTACTGACAGAGGTCAGATTATCAAAGCTTCTAACTTCCTACCGTGTTCTTCATTCCACTTCTCGGCCGTCAGTGGCTCAGTGTATGGAAGTAATCGGCCTAATGGTAGCGGCAATGGACATAGTTCCGTTTGCCTGCCTACATCTCAGACCACTGCAACTTTGCATGCTCAATCAGTGGAATGGAGACTACACAGATTTGTCCCCTCTGCTAAATCTGGATCAAGAGACCAGGGATTCTCTTCTCTGGTGGTTATCTCGGGTCCGTCTGTCCAGGGGAATGAGTTTCCGCAGGCCAGAGTGGACTATAGTGACGACAGATGCCAATCCTTCTGGGCTGGGGCTCGGTCTGGAACTCCCTGAAGGCTCAGGGTTCATGGACTCACGAGGAAGCCCTCCTTCCGATAAACATTCTGGAACTGAGAGCAATATTCAATGCTCTTCAGGCTTGGCCTCAACTAGTTGCGGTCAGGTTCATCAGATTTCAGTCGGACAATATCACGACTGTAGCCTATATCAACCATCAGGGGGGAACAAGAAGCCCCCTGGCAATGTTGGAGGTTTCAAAGATAATTCTATGGGCAGAGGTTCACTCTTTCCATCTTTCAGCTATCCATATCCCAGGAGTAGAGAACTGGGAGGCGGATTTTCTAAGTCGGCAGACTTTTCATCCGGGGGAGTGGGAGCTCCATCCGGAGGTATTTGCCCAGCTGATTCAACTATGGGGCAAACCAGAACTGGATCTGATGGCGTCTCGTCAGAACGCCAAGCTTCCTTGTTACGGGTCCAAGTCAAGGGATCCCCAGGCAGCGCTGATAGATGCTCTAGCAGCGCCCTGGTCCTTCAGCCTGGCTTATGTGTTCCCACCATTTCCTCTCCTCCCTTGTCTGATTGCCAAGATCAAGCCGGAGAGAGCTTTGGTGATTTTGATAGCACCTGCGTGGCCACGCAGGACGTGGTATGCAGATCTGGTGGACATGTCATCCCTTTCACCATGGTCTCTGCCGCTGAGGCAGGACCTTCTACTCCAAGGTCCATTCAAACATCCAAATCTAATTTCTCTGCGGCTGACTGCTTAGAGATGGAACGCTTGATTATATCAAAACGTGGTTTCTCAGAGTCGGTCGTTGATACCTTAATTCGGTCCCTTAAGCCTGTCACCAGGAAAATCTATCATAAGATATGGTGTAAATATCTTCATTGGTGTGAATCCATGGGTTACTCATGGAGTAAAGTCAGGATTCCTAGGATATTATCCTTTCTCCAAGAAGGATTGGAGAAGGGATTGTCAGCTAGTTCCTTAAAGGGACAGATTTCTGCTCTGTCTATTCTTCTAGACAAGCGTCTGGCAGATGTTGCAGACGTTCAGGCGTTTTGTCAGGCTTTAGTTAGAATCAAGCCTGTGTTTAAACCTGTTGCTCCACCATGGAGCCTAAACTTAGTTCTTAAAGTTCTTCAAGGGGTTCCGTTTGAACCTCTGCATTCCATAGATATCAAGCTTCTATCTTGGAAAGTTCTGTTTTTGGTAGCGATCTCTTCGGCTCGTAGAGTTTCAGAGTTATCTGCCTTACAGTGTGATTCTCCTTATCTGATCTTCCATGCAGATAAGGTAGTTTTGCGTCCTAAGGTGGTATCTAACAAGAATATCAATCAGGAGATTGTTGTTCCGTCACTGTGTCCTAATCCTTCTTCAAAGAAGGAACGTCTATTACACAATCTTGACGTGGTTCGTGCTTTAAAGTTTTATTTACAAGCTACTAAGGATTTTCGTCAAACATCTGCATTGTTTGTTGTCTACTCTGGACAGAGGAGAGGCCAAAAGGCTTTGGCATCTTCTCTTTCTTTTTGGCTGAGAAGCATAATCCGTTTAGCTTATGAGACTGCTGGCCAGCAGCCTCCTGAAAGAATTACAGCTCATTCCACTATAGTGGTAGCTTCCACATGGGCTTTTAAAAATGTGGCCTCTGTTGAACAGATTTGTAAGGTGGCGACTTGGTATTCGCTTCGTACCTTTTCTAAATTCTACAAATTTGATACTTTTGCTTCCTCGGAGGCTATTTTTGGGAGAAAGGTCTTGCAGGCAGTGGTGCCTTCTGTTTAACTTCCTGCCTTGTCCCTCCCTTCATCCGTGTCCTAAAGCTTTGCTATTGGTATCCCACAAGTAATGGATGAACGCGTGGACTGGATACACCTTATAAGAGAAAACAAAATTTATGCTTACCTGATAAATTTCTTTCTCTTGTGTATCCAGTCCACGGCCCGCCCTATCACTTTAATGCAGGTGTTTTTTATTTTTAAACTACAGTCACCACTGCACCCTATAGTTTCTCCTTTTTTTTTCTTGCTTGTCTTCGGTCGAATGACTGGGGGTGGCAGTTAGGGGAGAAGCTATATAGACAGCTCTGCTGTGGGTGTCCTCTTGCAACTTCCTGTTGGGAAGGAGAATATCCCACAAGTAATGGATGAACCCGTGGACTGGATACACTACAAGAGAAAGAAATTTATCAGGTAAGCATAAATTTAGTTTTTCCTAGTGTGGAAAGGCCACAGGAAATTCAGATTTATCTGTCGATCCCCAGGGAGTTGTAGATACTGTTCATTTTGGGAACCTTGGCACTGTGCTATCACTGCCTTGGATGGATGTCTACTTTAAGTAGACATGAGCAACTGAGGTAAGCACTGTAGATGAAGGTGTGGACAGGTAAGTATTATGCACCTTCATAGCCCACTGGCTATTTGCATGAACATGTACACATGATTCACATAACCTGGGGACATACACACATACACCACACAACTTCTATATCGGTTTCAGGCACTTTTTTGAAAAAGTGCCTAAAAACTGAGTTACTGTCCGGCAGGATGGAGCTCTCAGGGGTGGTAAAGGTCAGTTTGACACCCAGGCTTAACAGAGCTGGCGCAAATTTAATTATTTGTTGGGCTTAATTAAGTTCAGCATAAAATAACTATTTCAATAACATTCCTTAGAACTGTAAGTGACAGTGCGCAATTACTGTAGTTCTAACTGGGATATCAGTTCTACTTTGTGTTGATGCCTTTTATACTGTCTCAGATATTCAGCATCTATCCTTACTGTTTCCTCTATACTTAAAGGGACACTCAAGTCAAAATAAACTTTTATGATTCTGAAAGAGCATGCCGTTTTAAGACCCTTTCCATTTTTCTTCCATTATTAAATTTTGCACAGTTTTTCTATATACACACTTTCTGGGGAAGATCCTACTGAGCATGTGCACAAGCTCAAAGGTATACGTTTACTAGTCTGTGATTGGCTGATGTCTGTCACATGATACAGGCCAGGGGCTGAAAAATGGGGGGGGGGGGAATCGATTTGTCAGAAAAAAAATCTACTGCTTATTTAAAATTCTTAGTATGTTCTATTGCCTTATCTTTTCATTGTTATAATTGTTTATTGTGCAATTTTACTACATTGAGTTGTCCTTTAATTACGGAGCAATCTGGTGCAGCTCAGGTCTCTAGACAATATGCTGACCCTCTAGATGGGCAATACCTTGATAATGTAACCTCTTCACATCTTTGTTTACTTTGTAAGGATGTTCTTGTGTGTCCCCCGCTCAGCTTTGAAACTCATGTGTCGAGTGTGTCTAATGCTAGACAGGGTCTATAGCCTATTAAGCCTATACTCAGGTGGTTTCTAAATAACTTTCTCTTGTTAAGTGTGTTCAGTCCACGGGTCATCCATTACTTATGGGATATATTCTCCTTCCCAACAGGAAGTAGCAAGAGGATCACCCAAGCAGAGCTGCTATATAGCTCCTCCCCTCACATGTCATATCCAGTCATTCTCTTGCAACCCTCAACAAAGAAGGAGGTCGCGTGAGGAGCTGGAGTTTTTACTTAACTATTCTTCAATCAAAAGTTTGTTATTTTAAATGGCACCGGAGTGTGCTGTTTTTCTATCTCAGGCAGTATTTGGAAGAAGAAACTGCCTGCGGTTTTTTTCTATGATCTTAGCAGGCGTAACTAAGATCCACTGGCTGTTCTCGACATTTTGAGGAGTGTGGTAACTTCAGAAAATGGGAATAGCATGCGGGGTCCTCCGCAAATGAGGTATGTGCGGTACGTTATTTTCTGGGAATGGAATTGACTAAGAAAATACTGCTGTTACCGTATGATGTAAGTACAGCCTTAAATGCAGTAGTGGTAACTGGTATCAGGCTGATAAATGTATGCGCAGTCAAGTTATTTTCTAGGGACTAGAATTTGACTGAGAAAATACTGTTAAAACTGAAATAATACTTAAGCCTTATCTGCAGTGGTAGCGACTGGTAGCAGGCTTAGTGATAACTTTGCATGACATTGGAAAATGTTATTTTTTAATAAAACGTTTACTGGCATGTTATTCGTTTTTGTGAGGTACTTTGGTGATAAATCTCTTTGGGCATGATTTTTTTCCACATGGCTGACATATATTTTCTGCATGGAAACCGTTATATCAGGGCTCCCACTGTTGTGATAGGAGTGGGAGGGACCTTGTTTTAGCGCCTTGTTGCGCAGTTATAATTCAAGCACAGTCTTCCTGCTTCTTCCTCCTTGATCCAGGACGTCTCTAGAGAGCTCAGGGGTCTGCAAAATTCATTTTTGAGGGAGGTAATCAGTCACAGCAGATCTGTGACAGTGTGCTTGACTGTGATTAAAAGCGTTAAATCTTAATTGATATCCGTTTTATCCGTTTTGGGTATTGAGGGGTTAATCATCCTTTTGCTAATGGGTGCAATCCTCTGCTAATATTACACTTCTTGTTAAGAATTGTTTAATTATATCTGTATTTTTGAAGCGCTGCAGCATTTTTTATATTGCTTGTAAACTTATTGAAGGTGATTTCCAAGCTTGCTAGTTTCATTGCTACGTCTGTTTAAGCATGTCTGATTCAGAGGAAACTGTTTGTTCATCATGTTCAAAAGCCAATGTGGAGCCCAATAGAACGATGTGTTCCCATTGTATTGATATTGCTTTGAATAAAAGTCAATCTGTACCGATAGAGAAACTATCACCAGACAACGAGGGGGAAGTTATGCCGCCTAACTCTCCTCACGTGTCAGTACCTGCGTCTCCCGCTCGGGAGATGCGTAGGATTGAGACGCCAAGTACATCTAGGCCCTTACAAATCACTTTACATGATATGGCTAATGTTATGAAAGAAGAATTATATAATATGCCCGAATTGAGGGGCAAGCGCGATAGCTCTGGGTTAAGGACAGTAGCGCGCTGATGACACGAAAGCCATGTCTGATACTGCGTCACAATTTGCAGAACATGAGGACGGTGAGCTTCATTCTGTCGGTGACGGTTCTGATCCGGGGAGACCGGATTCAGAAATTTCAAATTTTAAATTTAAGCTTGAGAACCTCCGTGTGTTACTAGGGGAGGTATTAGCGGCTCTGAATGATTGCGACACGGTGGCAATCCCAGAGAAATTGTGTAGGTTGGATAGATACTATGCGGTACCGGTGTGTACTGACGTCTTTCCTATACCAAAAAGACTTACAGAAATTCTTAGTAAGGAGTGGGATAGACCCGGTGTGCCTTTTTCCCCTCCCCCGATATTCATAAAAATGTTTCCTATAGACGCTACCACATGAGACTTATGGCAGACGGTCCCTAAGGTGGAGGGAGCAGTTTCTACTTTAGCCAAGCGTACCACTATCCCGGTGGAGGATAGCTGTGCTTTCTCAGATCCAATGGATAAAAAATTAGAGGGTTATCTTAAGAAAATGTTTGTTCAACAGGGTTTTATTTTGCAGCCTCTTGCATGCATTGCGCCTGTCACGGCTGCAGCGGCATTCTGGTTTGAGTCTCTGGAAGAGGCGATTCGCACAGAGCCATTGGATGAGGCTTTGAGCAAAGTTAGAACCCTTAAGCAAGCTAATGCGTTTGTTTCAGATGCCGTAGTACATCTAACCAAACTTACGGCTAAAAATTCCGGATTCGCCATACAGGCGCGCAGAGCGCTCTGGCTTAAATCCTGGTCAGCGGATGTAACTTCCAAGTCTAAGCTACTTAACATTCCTTTCAAAGGGCAGACCTTATTCGGGCCCGGCTTGAAGGAAATTATTGCTGACATTACGGGAGGTAAGGGCCACGCCCTTCCTCAGGACAGGGCCAAACCGAAGGCCAAACAGTCTAATTTTCGTGCCTTTTGTAACTTCAAGGCAGGAGCAGCATCAACTTCCTCCGCTCCAAAACAGGAAGGAACTACTGCTCGTTACAGACAGGGTTGGAAAGGCAACCAGTCATGGAACAAGGGCAAGCAGGCCAGAAAGCCTACTTCCGCCCCTAAGACAGCATGAAGACAGGGCCCCCTATCCGGAGACGGATTTAGTGGGGGGCAGACTTTCTCTCCGCCCAGGCTTGGGCAAGAGATGTGCAGGATCCCTGGACGTTGAAGATTATATCTCAGGGATACCTTCTGGATTTCAAAACCTCTCCACCACAAGGGAGGTTCCATCTTTCGAGGTTATCAACAAACCTAGTAAAGAGAGAGGCATTTCTACAATGTGTACAAGACCTCTTAATCATGGGAGTGATCCACTCAGTTCCGCGATCGGAACAGGGACAAGGATTTTACTCAAATCTATTTGTGGTTCCCAAAAAAGAGGGAACCTTCAGACCAATCTTGGACTTAAAGATCTTAAACAAATTCCTAAGGGTACCATCGTTCAAGATGGAAACCATTCGAACCATCCTACCCATGATCCAAGAGGGTCAATATATGACCACAGTGGACTTAAAGGATGCTTACCTTCACATACCGATTCACAAAGATCATTATCGGTACCTAAGGTTTGCCTTTCTAGACAGGCATTACCAGTTTGTGGCTCTTCCCTTCGGGGTAGCCACGGCCCCGAGAATTTTTACAAAGGTTCTGGGCTCACTTCTGGCGGTACTAAGACCACGAGGCATAGCGGTGGCTCCGTACCTAGACGACATTCTGATACAAGCGTCAAGTTTTCAGAATGCAAAGTCTCATACAGAGATAGTTCTTGCATTTCTGAGGTCGCATGGGTGGAAAGTGAACGTGGAAAAGAGTTCTCTGTTACCACTCACAAGGGTTCCTTTTCTAGGGACTCTTATAGATTCTGTAGAGATGAAGATTTACCTGACGGAGTCCAGGTTATCAAAGATTCTCAATGCTTGCTGTGTCCTTCATTCCATTCCAAGCCCATCAGTAGCTCAGTGCATGGAGGTAATCGGCTTAATGGTCGCGGCAATGGACATAGTGCCTTTGGGCGCCTGCATCTCAGACCGCTGCAACTATGCATGCTCAATCAATGGAACGGGGATTACTCAGATCTGTCCCCTTTGCTAAATCTGGACCAGGAGACCAGAGATTCTCTTCTCTGGTGGTTGTCACCGGTTCATCTGTCCAAAGGAATGACCTTTCGCAGACCAGATTGGACGATTGTAACAACGGATGCCAGCCTTTTAGGCTGGGGAGCAGTCTGGAATTCCCTGAAGGCTCAGGGTTCGTGGACTCAGGAGGAGAAACTCCTTCCAATAAACATTCTGGAATTAAGAGCAATATTCAATGCTCTTCTAGCTTGGCCTTAGTTAGCAAGACTGAGGTTCATCAGATTTCAGTCGGACAATATCACGACTGTGGCTTACATCAATCATCAAGGGGGAACCAGGAGTTCCCTAGCGATGTTGGAAGTCTCGAAGATAATTCACTGGGCAGAGTCTCACTCTTGCCACCTGTCAGCGATTTACATCCCAGGCGTAGAGAACTGGGAGGCGGATTTCCTAAGTCTCCAGACTTTTCATCTGGGAGAGTGGGAACTTCACCCGGAGGTATTTGCTCAACTGATTCGTCGTTGGGGCAAACCGGATCTGGATCTCATGGCATCTCGCCAGAACGCGAAGCTTCCTTGTTACGGATCCAGGTCCAGGGACCCGGGAGCGGTGCTGGTAGATGCATTAGCAGCCCCTTGGGTTTTCAACATAGCTTATGTGTTTCCACCATTTCCGTTGCTACCTCAACTGATTGCCAGGATCAAACAGGAGAGGGCATCGGTAATTCTGATAGCGCCTGCGTGGCCACGCAGGACCTGGTATGCAGACCTAGTGGACATGTCGTCCTGTCCACCATGGTCTCTTCCTCTGAGGCAGGACCTTCTAATTCAGGGTCCTTTCAACCATCCAAACCTAATTTCTCTGAGGCTGACTGCCTGGAAATTGAACGCTTGATTCTATCTAAGTGGGGGTTTTCGGATTCGGTTATTGATACATTAATACAGGCTCAGAAACCTGTGACCAGAAAGATTTACCATAAGATATGGCGTAAATATTTATATTGGTGCGAATCCAAGAGTTACTCATGGAGTAAGGTTAGGATTCCTAGGATATTGGCTTTTCTACAAGAGGGTTTAGACAAAAGGTTTGTCCGCTAGTTCGCTAAAGGGACAGATTTCAGCTCTGTCTATTCTTTTACACAAACGTCTGGCAGAGAATCCAGACGTCCAGGCCTTTTGTCAGGCTTTGGCTAGAATTAAGCCTGTGTTTAAAGCTGTTGCTCCTCCATGGAGCTTAAACTTGGTTCTTAAAGTTCTTCAGGGTGTTCCGTTTGAACCCCTTCATTCCATTGATATTAACTTTTATCTTGGAAAGTTTTGTTTTTGATGGCTATTTCCTCGGCTCGAAGAGTCTCTGAGTTATCTGCCTTACATTGTGATTCTCCTTATCTGATCTTTCATTCAGACAAGGTAGTACTGCGTACTAAACCTGGGTTTTTGCCTAAGGTTGTTTCTAACAGGAATATCAATCAAGAGATTGTTGTTCCATCATTATGTCCTAATCCTTCTTCAAAGAAGGAACGTCTTTTGCATAATCTGGACGTGGTCCGTGCTCTGAAGTTCTACTTACAGGCAACTAAAGATTTTAGACAAACTTCTTCTCTGTTTGTCGTTTACTCTGGACAGAGGAGAGGTCAAAAGGCTTCGGCTACCTCTCTCTCTTTTTGGCTTCGTAGCATAATACGTTTAGCCTATGAGACTGCTGGACAGCAGCCTCCTGAAAGAATTACAGCTCATTCCACTAGAGCTGTGGCTTCCACCTGGGCCTTTAAGAATGAGGCCTCTGTTGAACAGATTTGCAAGGCTGCAACTTGGTCTTCACTTCATACTTTTTCCAAATTTTCCAAATTTGACACTTTCGCTTCTTCGGAGGCTGGTTTTGGGAGAAAGGTTCTACAGGCAGTGGTTCCTTCTGTTTAATGTTCCTGCCTTGTCCCTCCCTTCATCCGTGTACTTAGCTTTGGTATTGGTATCCCATAAGTAATGGATGACCTGTGGACTGAACACACTTAACAAGAGAAAACATAATTTATGCTTACCTGATAAATTTATTTCTTTTGTAGTGTGTTCAGTCCACGGCCCGCCCTGTCTTTCTCCAACATTGGTGTGTCCGGTCCACGGCGTCATCCTTACTTGTGGGATATTCTCTTCCCCAACAGGAAATGGCAAAGAGTCCCAGCAAAGCTGGTCACATGATCCCTCCTAGGCTCCGCCCACCCCAGTCATTCTCTTTGCCGTTGCACAGGCAACATCTCCACGGAGATGGTTAAGAGTTTTTTGGTGTTTAAATGTAGTTTTATTCTTCTATCAAGTGTTTGTTATTTTAAAATAGTGCTGGTATGTACTATTTACTCTGAAACAGAAAAGGATGAAGATTTCTGTTTGTAAGAGGAAGATGATTTTAGCAGACAGTAACTAAAATCGATTGCTGTTTCCACACAGGACTGTTGAGATGAAGTAACTTCAGTTGGGGGAAACAGTTAGCAGTCTTTTCTGCTTAAGGTATGACTGACTAGCCATATTTCTAACAAGACCATGTAATGCTGGAAGGCTGTCATTTCCCCTCATGGGGACCAGTAAGCCATTTTCTTAGTTAAACATAAAAGAATAAAGGGCTTCAAAAAGGGCTTAAAAACTGGTAGACATTTTTCTGGGCTAAAACAATTGCTTTACTAGGCATATTATGCAGATTCTAACTAATTATTGGTATTATAATCTTGGGGAACGTTTAGAAAAACGGCAGGCACTGTGTTGGACACCTTTTTCAGATGGGGGCCTTTCTAGTTATAGACAGAGCCTCATTCTGGGACTGTATAGGGGTTAAATGTAAAAACGGCTCCGGTTCCGTTAATTTAAGGGATAAAGCTCTGAAATTTGGTGTGCAATACTTTTAATTCCTTCATACTTTTTCACATATTCAGTAATAAAGTGTTTTCAGTTTGAAATTTAAAGTGACAGTAACGGTTTTATTTTAAAACGTTTTTTGTGCTTTGTTGACAAGTTTAAGCCTGTTTAACATGTCTGTACCATCAGATAAGCTATGTTCTATATGTATGAAAGCCAATGTGTCTCCCCATTTAAATTTATGTGATAATTGTGCCATAGTGTCCAAACAAAGTAAGGACAGTAATGCAACAGATAATGATATTGCCCAAGATGATTCCTCAAATGAGGGGAGTAAACATGATACTACATCATCCCCTACTGTGTCTACACCAGTTATGCCCACACAGGAGGCCCCTAGTACATCTAGTGCGCCAATACTTATTACCATGCAACAATTAACGGCTGTAATGGATAACTCCATAGCAAATCTTATATCCAAAATGCCTACTTATCAGAGAAAGCGCGATTGCTCTGTTTTAAACACTGAAGAGCAAGAGGACGCTGATGATAACTGTTCTGACATACCCTCACACCAATCTCAAGGGGCCATGAGGGAGGTTTTGTCTGATGGAGAAATTTCAGATTCAGGAAAAATTTCTCATCAAGCTGAACCTGATGTTGTGACATTTAAATTTAAATTAGAACATCTCCGCGCACTGCTTAAGGAGGTGTTATCTACTCTGGATGATTGTGACAATTTGGTCATTCCAGAGAAATTATGTAAGATGGACAAGTTCCTAGAGGTTCCGGTGCCCCCCGACGCTTTTCCTATACCCAAGCGGGTGGCGGACATAGTAAATAAAGAGTGGGAAAGGCCCGGCATACCTTTTGTTCCCCCCCCTATATTTAAGAAATTATTTCCTATAGTCGACCCCAGAAAGGACTTATGGCAGACAGTCCCCAAGGTCGAGGGGGCGGTTTCTACTCTAAACAAACGCACTACTATTCCTATCGAAGATAGTTGTGCTTTCAAAGATCCTATGGATAAGAAATTAGAGGGTTTGCTTAAAAAGATTTTTGTACAGCAAGGTTACCTTCTACAACCAATTTCATGCATTGTTCCTGTCACTATGGCAGCGTGTTTCTGGTTCGAGGAACTAGAAAAATCGCTCAGTAAAGAATCTTCGTATGAGGAGGTTATGGACAGAGTTCAAGCACTTAAATTGGCTAACTCTTTTGTTTTAGATGCCGCTTTGCAATTAGCTAGATTAGCGGCGAAAAATTCAGGGTTTGCTGTCGTGGCGCGCAGAGTGCTTTGGCTAAAGTCTTGGTCAGCGGATGTGTCTTCCAAGACAAAATTGCTTATCATTCCTTTCAAAGGTAAAACATTATTTGGACCTGATTTGAAAGAGATTATTTCAGACATCACTGGGGGAAAGGGCCACGCCCTCCCACAGGATAGGTCTTTTAAGGCTAATAATAAGCCTAATTTTCGTCCCTTTCGCAGAAACGGACCAGTCTCTAATTCTGTATCCTCTAAGCAAAAGGGTAATACTTCACAACCCAAACCAGCCTGGAAACCAATGCAAGGCTGGAACAAGGGTAAGCAGGCCAAGAAGCCTACCACTGCTACCAAAACAGCATGAAGGGATAGCCCCCGATCCGGGACCGGATCTAGTGGGGGGCAGACTTTCTCTCTTTGCTCAGGCTTGGGCAAGAGATGTTCAGGATCCTTGGGCGCTAGAAATAGTTTCTCAAGGTTATCTCCTGGAATTCAAGGAACTACCCCCAAGGGGAAGGTTCCACAGGTCTCAATTATCTTCAAACCAAATAAAGAGACAGGCATTCTTACATTGTGTAGAAGACCTGTTAAAGATGGGAGTGATACATCCAGTTCCAATAAGAGAACAAGGAATGGGATTTTATTCCAATCTGTTCATAGTTCCCAAAAAAGAGGGAACATTCAGACCAATTTTGGATCTAAAGATCCTAAACAAATTTCTCAGGGTACCATCGTTCAAAATGGAAACTATTCGAACGATCCTACCTACTATCCAGGAAAATCAATTTATGACTACCGTGGATTTAAAGGGTGCGTACCTACATATTCCTATCCACAAGGAACATCATCAGTTCCTAAGGTTCGCTTTTCTGGACAAGCATTACCAGTTTGTGGCACTTCCATTTGGATTAGCCACTGCTCCAAGGATTTTCACAAAGGTACTAGGGTCCCTTCTAGCGGTTCTAAGACCAAGGGGCATTGCAGTAGTACCTTACTTGGACGACATCCTGATTCATGCGTCGTCCCTGTCAAAAGCAAAGGCTCATACGGACATCGTCCTAGCCTTTCTCAGATCTCACGGATGGAAGGTGAACAAAGAAAAAAGTTCTCTGTCCCCGTCAACAAGAGTTCCCTTCTTGGGAACAATAATAGATTCCTTAGAAATGAGGATTTTTCTGACAGAGGTCAGAAAATCAAAACTTCTAAGCTCTTGTCAAGTACTTCATTCTGTTCCTCGTCCTTCCATAGCGCAGTGCATGAAAGTAATAGGATTGATGGTTGCAACAATGGACATAGTTCCTTTTCCACGAATTCATCTAAGACCATTACAACTGTGCATGCTCAGACAGTGGAATGGGGATTATACAGACTTGTCTCCGACGATTCAAGTAGATCAAAAGACCAGAGATTCACTCCGTTGGTGGCTGACCCTGGACAATCTGTCACAGGGAATGAGCTTCCGCAGACCAGAGTGGGTCATTGTCACGACCGACGCCAGCCTAGTGGGCTGGGGCGCGGTCTGGGAATCCCTGAAAGCTCAGGGTCTATGGTCTCAGGAAGAGTCTCTTCTCCCGATAAACATTCTGGAACTGAGAGCGATATTCAATGCTCTCAGAGCTTGGCCTCAACTAGCAAAGGCCAAATTCATAAGGTTTCAGTCAGACAACATGACGACCGTTGCATATATCAATCATCAGGGGGGAACAAGGACTTCCCTGGCGATGAAAGAAGTGACCAAGATAATTCAATGGGCGGAGGATCACTCCTGCCTCTTGTCTGCGATCCACATCCCAGGAGTGGAAAATTGGGAAGCGGATTTTCTGAGTCGTCAGACATTCCATCCGGGGGAGTGGGAACTCCATCCGGAAATCTTTGCCCAAATAACTCAATTATGGGGCATTCCAGACATGGATCTGATGGCGTCTCGTCAGAACTTCAAGGTTCCTTGCTACGGGTCCAGATCCAGGGATCCCAAGGCGACCCTAGTAGATGCACTAGTAGCACCTTGGACCTTCAACCTAGCTTATGTATTCCCACCGTTTCCTCTCATCCCCAGGCTGGTAGCCAGGATCAATCAGGAGAGGGCCTCGGTGATCTTGATAGCTCCTGCGTGGCCACGCAGGACTTGGTATGCAGACCTGGTGAATATGTCATCGGCTCCACCATGGAAGCTACCTTTGAGACAGGACCTTCTTGTTCAGGGTCCATTCGAACATCCAAATCTGGTTTCCCTCCAACTGACGGCTTGGAGATTGAACGCTTGATTTTATCAAAGCGTGGGTTTTCAGATTCTGTAATAGATACTCTGATTCAGGCTAGAAAGCCTGTAACTAGAAAAATTTACCATAAAATATGGAAAAAATATATCTGTTAGTGTGAATCTAAAGGATTCCCATGGAACAAGATAAAAATTCCTAAGATTCTATCCTTTCTACAAGAAGGGTTGGAGAAAGGATTATCTGCAAGTTCTCTGAAGGGACAGATCTCTGCTTTATCTGTTTTACTTCACAAAGACTGGCAGCTGTGCCAGATGTTCAAGCATTTGTTCAGGCTCTGGTTAGGATCAAGCCTGTTTACAGACCTTTGACTCCTCCCTGGAGTCTAAATCTAGTTCTTTCAGTTCTTCAAGGGGTTCCGTTTGAACCCTTACATTCCGTAGATATTAAGTTATTATCTTGGAAAGTTTTGTTTTTGGTTGCAATTTCTTCTGCTAGAAGAGTTTCAGAGTTATCTGCTCTGCAGTGTTCTCCGCCCTATCTGGTGTTCCATGCAGATAAGGTGGTTTTGCGTACTAAGCCTGGTTTTCTTCCCAAAGTTGTTTCCAACAAAAATATTAACCAGAAGATAGTTGTACCTTCTTTGTGTCCGAATCCAGTTTCAAAGAAGGAACGTTTGTTACACAATTTGGACGTAGTCCGTGCTCTAAAATTCTATTTAGAGGCTACTAAAGATTTCAGACAAACATCTTCCTTGTTTGTTGTTTATTCTGGTAAAAGGAGAGGTCAAAAAGCGACTTCTACCTCTCTTTCCTTTTGGCTTAAAAGCATTATCCGATTGGCTTATGAGACTGCCGGACGGCAGCCTCCTGAAAGAATCACAGCTCACTCCACTAGGGCTGTGGCTTCCACATGGGCCTTCAAGAACGAGGCTTCTGTTGACCAGATATGTAAGGCAGCGACTTGGTCTTCACTGCACACTTTTGCCAAATTTTACAAATTTGATACTTTTGCTTCTTCGGAGGCTATTTTTGGGAGAAAGGTTTTGCAAGCCGTGGTGCCTTCCATTTAGGTGACCTGATTTGCTCCCTCCCTTCATCCGTGTCCTAAAGCTTTGGTATTGGTTCCCACAAGTAAGGATGACGCCGTGGACCGGACACACCAATGTTGGAGAAAACAGAATTTATGCTTACCTGATAAATTACTTTCTCCAACGGTGTGTCCGGTCCACGGCCCGCCCTGGTTTTTTAATCAGGTCTGATGAATTATTTTCTCTAACTACAGTCACCACGGTATCATATGGTTTCTCCTATATATATTTCCTCCTGTCCGTCGGTCGAATGACTGGGGTGGGCGGAGCCTAGGAGGGATCATGTGACCAGCTTTGCTGGGACTCTTTGCCATTTCCTGTTGGGGAAGAGAATATCCCACAAGTAAGGATGACGCCGTGGACCGGACACACCGTTGGAGAAAGTAATTTATCAGGTAAGCATAAATTCTGTTTTTTAAGGCAGGTTCTAAATTTTAAAATTATAACTCCAGTCACCACTGCACCTTATAGTTTCTCCTTTCTCGTCTTGTTTCGGTCGAATGACTGGATATGACATGTGAGGGGAGGAGCTATATAGCAGCTCTGCTTGGGTGATCCTCTTGCAACTTCCTGTTGGGAAGGAGAATATATCCCATAAGTAATGGATGACCCGTGGACTGAACACACTACAAGAGAAATAAATTTATCAGGTAAGCATAAATTATGTTTTTCCCCAAAATGTAAATATATTATCTCTGCTTATTACTTAGTTAATGGCTATTATGTCTCCAGCACTTAAACGAAAACACATGCAAGAGGCAGAAGGTTATTCTCCACAGGTCCTTATTTCTTTTACTCTGGTATGGTGGACTACAATGCACCTTCCACTATCCCATGAACAAAAGCTTGATGGCTTTCACAGGTGATTCTTCTGTTTCACAGACGTTATGCTAATTTCAGCTATTAGTTTAGCTTGTGTTGCTGCAGCTACTATGGACAGCTGTGATAACCTATTAAAACTCATTTCTGGGGAAGTTTTTCTGGAAGAGATCCAAGGCTGCTTGTATTTAATCAGGACTGCAAACAGCTTTTTGTCTTGCAGCTGTGAAATGATATGCATTAACTCGAAACGCTCTGCTATACCTGATTCCCTAAAGTTTCTTGGAAACCTATGACTGTCTAGTACATATTCAGATAAGACGAGAAACCCACTCCCACCTCAGTCAGCATGAAGATGTGAACCCCATTTCATATGAAGCTCTAGTAGGGTCAGATTCAATCTTTTTCAAGAGCCTTGGAAATATCAGTTTGACACTTGGGTGCTGGAAATTATGCCTTAGGGGTACCGAAAAGGCTTTCATTCAAAGCCTCCTCAAGGAAAATTCTTACCGTCTCTTGGTTTCAAAGGATCTTGAGGAACTCAGACTTTCTAGCTTCTTTTAAGGACAGAAAGAAGCTACTACCAGGTGGCAACCGGGCCATAGCACAAGCTATTGATGCTGCTGTTAGTTCCTGGCAGACTGCTTCTCATTCTGTTTTGCACTTGTACAAATAAACCAGGAGTTCTGCTCCGTCCTTTTTATTGTACCAAAGAAGGAAAGTACCTTTTGTCCGCTTTCGGATCTTAAAGGGATATGAAACCGAAATGTTTTCTTTCATGATTCGGATAGCGCATGCAATTTTATGCAAACTCTAATTTACTCCTATCAAATTTTCTTTGTTCTCTTGGTATCTTTATTTGAAAAAGCAGGTGTGTAAGCTTGGAAGCCGGCCCGTTTTTGGTTCAGACCCTGGGTAGCACTTGGTGATTGAATAAGAGTAAATTAGAAAGTTGCTTAAAGGGACAGTCAAGTCCAAAAATACTTCAAATAGGGCATGTAATTTAAAACAACTTTCCAATTTACTTTTATCACAAATTTTGCTTTGTTCTCTTGGTATTCTTAGTCGAAAGCTAAATCTAGGAGGTTCATATGCTAATTTCTTAGACCTTGAAGGCCGCCTCTAATCGGAATGGTTTTTCTTCACTAGAGGGCATTTGTTCATGTGTTTCATATAGATAACATTTAGCTCACGCACGTGAATTTACAGAGGAGTGAACACTAATTGGCTAAAATGCAAGTCTGTCAAAAGAACTGAAATAAGGGGGCAGTCTGCAGAGGCTAAGATACAAGGTAATCACAGAGGTAAAAAGTATATTATTACAACTGTTTTGGTTATGCAAAACTGGGGAATGGGTAATAATGGGATTATCTATCTTTTTAAACAACACACATTTGGGTGTTGACTGTCCCTTTAAAATTGCAAGCGCTATTTGTAGCGTGACAGAAAAAAATTGGTTTTCATATCCCATTAATATACTAAACAAGTTTCTGGAAGTGCCATGGAGATGATTTGCTCTGTGCTTCTTTTTAGTGCAGTAAGGGCAGTTTGTCTGTCATTGCCTAGTTACATATCCTTGTTCACAGGGATCATGTCAGGGTTCCTAAGTTTTGCTTCTCAACAGGACTGTCTAGGGAAAGGATTATGAGCTAGTTCTCAAAGTTCTAATGCAAGCAAACGAAACAAATACACTATGAATTCAAAAAGTTCATTTAAACTCCTCTTGTGAACTCGTAAACATGTAACACCACCAACAGCATGTGTAATCTGTTCACTGGAGTATTGCAAGGAATCGATCCCTTACTAGGTTTATAGGATACGGAAAAAAAAATATTACCTTGAAAGTCCAACAGATTATAATAAAGTGTAGTAGATACTGTTGTGAAGTTCCCACATTACTGAATCCACACCTCCGTCTGCAACTGTGCAATTTCAACAGAGGTCCACCATGCAGGTAGGATCCAGGAAAGGCTCCCAGGTAAATGCTTGTCTTCCACTAAGCAAACGGCTCCAATTTTGCCGATGCCGATAGAGTGGCTGCAGCTGCAAGGGCTCTCCTACACACCCACAAACAAATTAATTTTTTTTCACAAGGAACAGTTCAGTCCACTGAGGGACATAGATACAAGAGGGAAAACATAAAAGTTAAAAGTCCATTTTTTTAGGATTTCAATGTAAAAACATTCGGGCACAGCTCACAGGCACAAACAACTGACGCGTTTCATGCTGACAGGCATTTTATCAGAGCTGATCCTCAGCGGCATGGAGGCTCCTCTTCATCCGATCTTCAGCATACACCGATAATTGAATGCAAGGTACCGCATTCAATTTGGGGTACGTTGCATTCCTATTGGCTGAAATTTTGAAATCAGCCAATAGAATTAGAGCTATTGAAATCTTATTGGATGTTCAAATCAGCCAATAAGATTTCAGTAGCTCTCATCATATTGGCTGATTTAAAAATTTCAGCCAATAGGAATGCAAGGTATCCCAATAAATATGGGGTACCTTGCATTCAATCTTTAGTGTGCGACGTACGATTGCATTAAGAGGAGCCTCCACACCGCTGAGGACAGTAAGAGAGCTGAATGCCCATACAAATGTCCCTTTTTTAATTTTAGGGGGTTTGGTGGGTGGGGGGGGGTTACTGTTATGGGGGGGGACTTAGTATTTTTTAAATGTAAAAGAGCTGTTTAACTTAGGGCAATACCCTACAAAAGGCCCTTTTAAGGGATATTGGTAGTTTAGATTAGGGGGTGTTTTTTATTTTGGGGGGGACTTTTTTATTTTCATGGGGAATAGGTTGTTTTTTTTGATAATTTTGTTTATTTTTTTCTCTTGTTAAGTGTATCGAGTCCACGGATCATCCATTACTTATGGGATATTCTCATTCCCAACATGAAGTTGCAAGAGGATCACCCACAGCAGAGCTGCTATATAGCTCCTCCCCTCACTGCCATATCCAGTCATTCTCTTGCAACTCTCAACTAAGATGGAGGTCGTAAGAGGACTGTGGTGTTTTATACTGAGTTTATTTCTTCAATCAAAAGTTTGTTATTTTTAAATGGTACCGGAGTGTACTGTTTATCTCAGGCAGTATTTGGAAGAAGAATCTGCCTGCGTTTTCTATGATCTTAGCAGAAGTAACTAAGATCCTTTGCTGTTCTCACATATTCTGAGGAGTGTGGTAACTTCAGAGGGGGAATAGCGTGCAGGTTTTCCTGCAATAAGGTATGTGCAGTTAAAATATTTTTCTAGGGATGGAATTTGCTAGAAAATAATGCTGATACCGAAGTAATGTAAGTAAAGCCTTAAATGCAGTGATAGCGACTGGTATCAGGCTTATTAATAGAGATACCTACTCTTATAAAAGTGTATTTTAAAACGTTTGCTGGCATGTTTAATCGTTTTTTATATATGTTTGGTGATAAAACTTATTGGGGCCTAGTTTTTTCCACATGGCTGGCTTGAATTTTGCCTAGAAACAGTTCCTGGAGGCTTTCCACTGTTGTAATATGAGTGGGAGGGTCCTATTTTAGCGCTTTTTTGCGCAGCAAAAATTACAGACACAGACATCCAGCTTCTTCCTGCATGTTCCAGGACTTCTCTGAAGGGCTCAAAAGGCTTCAAAAGTCGTATTGAGGGAGGTAAAAAGCCACATTAGAGCTGTGGCAGTTGTGACTGTTTAAAAAACGTTTTTGTCATTTGTTATTCCGTTTTTGGTATTAAGGGGTTAATCATCCATTTGCAAGTGGGTGCAATGCTCTGCTAACTTGTTACATACACTGTAAAAATTTCGTTAGTATAACTGCCTTTTTTCACTGTTATTTCAAATTTGGACAAAATTTGTGTTTCTTAAAGGCGCAGTAACGTTTTTTATATTGCTTGTAAACTTGTTTTAAGTGTTTTCCAAGCTTGCTAGTCTCATTGCTAGTCTGTTTAAACATGTCTGATACAGAGGAACCTACTTGTTCATTATGTTTGAAAGCCATGGTGGAGCCCCATAGGAGAATGTATTGATTTCACCTTAAACAGTAAAGATCAGTCTTTATCTATAAAAGAATTATCACCAGAGGGTTCTGTCGAGGGGGAAGTTATGCCGACTAACTCTCCCCACGTGTCGGACCCTTCGCCTCCCGCTCAGGGGACGCACGCTAATATGGCGCCAATTACATAAGGGACGCCCATAGCGATTACCTTGCAGGACATGGCTGCAATCATGAATAATACCCTGTCAGAGATATTATCTAGATTGCCTGAATTAAGAGGCAAGCGCGATAGCTCTGGGGTTAGGAGAGATACAGAGCGCGCAAATGCTGTAAGAGCCATGTCTGATACTGCGTCACAGTATGCAGAACATGAGGACGGAGAGCTTCATTCTGTGGGTGACATCTCTGACTCAGGGAAACCTGATTCAGAGATTTCTAATTTTAAATTTAAGCTTGAGAACCTCTGTGTATTGGGGAGGTGCTTGGGTAGGTATTAGCTGCTCTGAATGACTGTAACACAGTTACAATTCCAGAGAAATTATGTAGGCTGGATAGATACTATGCGGTGCCGGTGTGTACTGACGTTTTTGCTATACCTAAAAGGCTTACAGAAATTATTAGCAAGGAGTGGGATAGACCCGGTGTGCCCTTTTCCCCACCCCCTATATTTAGAAAAATGTTTCCAATAGATGCCACTACACGGGACTTATGGCAGACGGTCCCTAAGCTGGAGGGAGCAGTTTCTACTTTAGCAAAGCGTACCACTATCCCGGTTGAGGACAGTTGTGCTTTTTCAGATCCAATGGATAAAAAATTAGAGGGTTACCTTAAGAAAATGTTTATTCAACAAGGTTTTATTTTGCAGCCCCTTGCATGCATTGCGCCTGTCACTGCTGCGGCGGCATTCTGGTTTGAGGCCTTGGAAGAGGCCATCCATACAGCTCCATTGGAGGAAATTATTGACAAGCTTAAAACGCTTAAGCTAGCTAACTCATTTGTTTCTGATGCCATTGTTCATTTGACTAAACTAACGGCTAAGAATTCCGGATTCGCCATCCAGGCGCGTAGGGCGCTATGGCTTAAATCCTGGTCAGCTGACGTGACTTCAAAGTCTAAGTTACTCAACATTCCTTTCAAGGGGCAGACCTTATTCCGGCCTGGCTTGAAGGAAATTATTGCTGACATTACTGGAGGTAAGGGTCATACCCTTCCTCAGGACAGGGCCAAATCAAAGGCCAAACAGTCTAATTTTCGTGCCTTTCGAAATTTCAAGGCAGGAGCAGCATCAACTTCCTCCGATTCAAAACAAGAGGGAACTGTTGCTCATTCCAGACAGGCCTGGAAACCTAACCAGTCCTGGAACAAGGGCAAGCAGGCCAGAAAACCTGCTGCTGCCCCCAAGACAGCATGAAGGAACGGCCCCCTATCCGGAAACGGATCTAGTGGGGGGCAGACTTTCTCTCTTCGCCCAGGCGTGGGCAAGAGATGTTCAGGATCCCTGGGCGTTACAGATCATATCTCAGGGATATCTTCTGGACTTCAAAGCTTCTCCTCCACAAGGGAGATTTCATCTTTCAAGGTTATCAGCAAACCAGATAAAGAAAGAGGCATTCCTAAGCTGTGTGCAAGACCTCCTAGTAATGGGAGTGATCCATCTAGTTCCGCGGACGGAACAGGGACAGGGGTTTTATTCAAATCTGTTTGTGGTTCCCAAGAAAGAGGGAACCTTCAGACCAATCTTGGATCTAAAGATCTTAAACAAATTCCTCAGAGTTCCATCATTCAAAATGGAAACTATTCGGACCATCCTACCCATGATCCAAGAGGGTCAGTACATGACCACAGTGGACTTAAAGGATGCCTACCTTCACATACTGATTCACAAAGATCATCATCGGTTCCTAAGGTTTGCCTTTCTAGACAGGCATTACCAATTTGTAGCTCTTCCCTTCGGGTTGGCCACAGCCCCAAGAATCTTTACAAAGGTTCTGGGCTCACTTCTGGCGGCTCTAAGACCGCGAGGCATAGCGGTGGCTCCGTATCTAGACGACATCCTGATACAGGCGTCAAGCTTTCAAATTGCCAAGTCTCATACAGAGATAGTTCTGGCATTTCTGAGGTCGCATGGGTGGAAAGTGAACGTGGAAAAGAGTTTGCTATCCCCACTCACAAGAGTCACCTTCCTAGGGACTCTTATAGATTCTGTAGAGATGAAAATTTACCTGACGGAGTCCAGGTTATCAAAACTTCTAAATGCTTGCCGTGTCCTTCATTCCATTCCACGTCCGTCAGTGGCTCAATGCATGGAAGTAATCGGCTTAATGGTAGCGGCAATGGACATAGTGCCATTTGCGCGCCTGCATCTCAGACCGCTGCAATTATGCATGCTAAGTCAGTGGAATGGGGATTACTCAGATTTGTCCCCTCTACTAAATCTGGATAAAGAGACCAGAGATTCTCTTCTCTGGCGGCTATCTCGGGTCCATCTGTCCAAGGGTATGACCTTTCGCTGGCCAGATTGGACGATTGTAACAACAGATGCCAGCCTTCTAGGTTGGGGCGCAGTCTGGAACTCCCTGAAGGCTCAGGGATCGTGGACTCAGGAGGAGAAACTCCTCCCAATAAATATTCTGGAGTTCAATATTCAATGCTCTTCTAGCTTGGCCTCAGTTGGCAACCCTGAGGTTCATCAGATTTCAGTCGGACAACATCACGACTGTGGCTTACATCAACTATCAAGGGGGAACCAGGAGTTCCCTAGCGCTGTTAGATGTCTCAAAGATAATTCGCTGGGCAGAGTCTCACTCTTGCCATCTGTCAGCGATCCACATCCCAGGCGTAGAGAACTGGGAGGCGGATTTTCTAAGTCGTCAGACTTTTCATCCGGGGGAGTGGGAACTCCATCCGGAGGTGTTTGCTCAACTGATCCATCGTTGGGGCAAACCAGAACTGGATCTCATGGCGTCTCGCCAGAACGCCAAGCTTCCTTGTTACGGATCCAGGTCCAGGGACCCGGGAGCAACGCTGATAGATGCTCTAGCAGCTCCTTGGTTCTTCAACCTGGCTTATGTGTTTCCACCGTTTCCTCTGCTCCCTCGACTGATTGCCAAAATCAAGCAGGAGAGAGCATCGGTTATTGTGATAGCGCCTGCGTGGCCTCGCAGGACCTGGTATGCAGACCTAGTGGACATGTCATCCTTTCCACCATGGACTCTGCCTCTGAGGCAGGACCTTCTAATACAAGGTCCTTTCAATCATCCAAATCTAATTTCTCTGAGACTGACTGCATGGAGATTGAACGCTTGATCCTATCAAGGTGTGGCTTCTCAGAGTCAGTCATTGATACCTTAATACAGGCACGAAAGCCTGTCACCAGGAAAATCTACCATAAGATATGGCGTAAATATCTTTATTGGTGTGAATCCAAGAATTACTCATGGAGTAAGGTTAGGATTCCTAGGATATTGTCCTTTCTCCAAGAGGGTTTGGACAAAGGATTATCAGCTAGTTCTTTAAAAGGACAGATTTCTGCTCTGTCTATTCTTTTGCACAAGCGTCTGGCAGAGGTTCCAGACGTCCAGGCATTTTGTCAGGCTTTGGTTAGAATTAAGCCTGTGTTTAAAACTGTTGCTCCCCCGTGGAGCTTAAACTTGGTTCTTAAAGTTCTTCAAGGAGTTCCGTTTGAACCCCTTCATTCCATTGATATTAAACTTTTATCTTGGAAAGTTCTGTTTTTGATGGCTATTTCCTCGGCTCGAAGAGTCTCTGAGCTATCTGCCTTACAATGTGATTCTCCTTATCTGATTTTTCATGCAGATAAGGTAGTTCTGCGTACCAAACCTGGGTTTTTACCTAAGGTGGTTTCTAACAAGAATATCAATCAAGAGATTGTTGTTCCATCATTGTGTCCTAATCCTTCTTCAAAGAAGGATCGTCGCTTACATAATCTGGACATAGTCCGTGCCTTGAAGTTTTACTTACAAGCTACTAAAGATTTTCGCCAAACATCTTCCGTGTTTGTCGTTTACTCTGGACAGAGGAGAGTTCAAAAAGCTTCGGCAACCTCTCCTTTTGGTTTCATAGAATAATTCGCTTAGCCTATGAGACTGCTTGACAGCAGCCTCCTGAAAGGATTACAGCTCATTCTACTAGAGCTGTGGCTTCCACCTGGGCCTTTAAAAATGAGGCCTCTGTTGAACAGATTTGCAAGGCTGCGACTTGGTCTTCGCTTCACACCTTTTCAAAATTTTACAAATTTGATACTTTTGCTTCTTCGGAGGCTGTTTTTGGGAGAAAGGTTCTTCAGGCAGTGGTTCCTTCCGTTTAATACTGCCTTGTCCCTCCCATCATCCGTGTACTTTAGCTTTGGTATTGGTATCCCATAAGTAATGGATGATCCGTGGACTGGATACACTTAACAAGAGAAAACATAATTTATGCTTACCTGATAAATTTATTTCTCTTGTGGTGTATCCAGTCCACGGCCCGCCCTGTCATTTTAAGGCAGGTATTTTTTAACTTTAAACTACAGTCACCAGGTTAGGTTTATTTTTCTGTTATACTTCGTGCGGGAGGTTAGGTTTTTTTTGTGCGGGTGTTTTTTTTATTATTATTATTATTATTTTGCGGGCAGTTGGGTGTGTGTTCGTTATTTTGTGCGGGCGGTTGGGTGTTTTTTCGTTATTTTGTGCGGGCGGTTGGGTGTTTTTTCGTTATTTTGTGCGGACGCTTGCGTGTTTGTTTTACGCTGCATCCAGGTGGATTCTTTTGGCTGCCCAGCGCAGCCAACATTCTTTTGGCTGCCCAGCGCGGCCAACATTCTTTTGGCTGCCCAGCGCGGCCAACATTCTTTTGGCTGCCCAGCACAGCCAACATTCTTTTGGCTGCCCAGCGCAGCCAACATTCTTTTGGCTGCCCAGCGCAGCCAACATTCTTTTGGCTGCCCAGCGCAGCCAACATTCTTTTGGCTGCCCAGCGCAGCCAACATTCTTTTGGCTGCCCAGCGCAGCCAACATTGCTTTGGCTGCCTCGCGCAGCCAACATACCTTTGAGGATGCATGCGCAACTGGCGAACCTGACGGACGCGTTACAAACGCGATTATAGAATATATATATATATATATATATATACTGTATATGGCAGTTTATAGTTTAACTGAGTTAGTGAGACTTGGATAGAACTGATCCCATTCTTAGGATTTTTGAAACCCTTTGCAGTGAAGTCATTTTGGGTGATTGTTAAGGACTTCTTTTAACTGTTGTTTATCTTTTCAGTTTTATTTTAGTCTTTAAATAGGAGCTTTTGATCGTTTTGGTCTGTTCAGGGGTTGTTCATGTTCTACATTAATCTGTTCATACTCCAGAATTTGCTGTGACACAATTTTTTTTTCTTGTGTCATTGTTTCAATTGACAAGGTCCTTGCTCTACCTTTTCTCAACTTTAGGGGTTCTTATAGTCTCCTATGACAACCACATGAGTCTGGAACACTTTCATAGTAATCCAGGTCACGTACAGCAGTGGTAGTTTAAAATATAAAAAAAATATAATTTGTTCAACTATCAATTTTTTTTTAATTTTATTCCAAATTCAAATGTTCTAAGATTTATTTATTTTTCTCCGTGATAGATGAAGGTTACATTGGCCCTTATGCTAGTAGTAGTTATAAATTATCCTTTTGGCTGCTTTCGTATGCAAATATTGCAGTTGAGGTTTCAAGCTCTGTTGTTTCTACCCTTGTAGATTTGTCAAATTATTTAACCAATCGTCCATACATGGTTGTCCTTCATTTGCGTTTTGGCGGGTAGGTAGTATTTTCCGAGAAGGAACCTTCTGCAGAACAATGGTCTGTTTTTAAATACACTTGTCTTGTATCTTGTGTGATGAAGTAATCTCAGACCACTAAATTATTAAACAATGAAGAAACAATAGGGTTTTTCATATGTACTTTTTATTACGCAATTTTTTTATTAGATTTTTCATCATTTTTATTCTAGAATATGACATCAGTGCGATTGAATTTGTTCTACTATTTGTATAATTGGATAATTGTATAGCGTACAACCTCAAACTTAATCAACTTGCTGCACTGATAACAGGTATGATTATTACCCAACTTAATGGTACTCATTTTACTGACCTCGGAAGGATGAAAGGCTGAGTGGACCTTGCCGGGATCGAACCTGCAACCCTTGGGTTGCCACAGATCTCTATAACAGTGCATTAGCACGATGAGCTATCTGTCCGGCTTTCACACTCTCATGGCATGGTATGGCATACACACTCAGGATGAATTCTCCACATGCTTTTAGACAAGGGTTCTTAATGTTACAAGAGAGGATCAATACCATTTAAACGTTAAAACACCTTAAAAGTACATTTTGAAATTAATCATGTCTGATCAATTTGTAAATCCCCATGGATTCAACAGTATTAAAGTGAAATAAACTTTTGTGAACTATGTTATATATAACACTTTACAATTTGTCACTGAAAACCTTTCAAGATATGCACTATAGAATAGAATTTATTCTATAGCCTGATTTCTAAACAGCCGGGTCATAGACTGGTACCGGGCCATGACAGTCCTGCTGGTGGTATAGAAAATTGTATGTAGTTGGCACTATCTAATTAATTAACAAGGGTTATGTAGTATATATTAGAAACCTCAGGTAACAATTAAGGATTACCCTCAATGGTGCTACCCACTCCAATTGTATTATGACAGCATGAAAGAAGAAGAAGGTTATAAATGTGGGGTCTCCAGTTGGCAGTCGGTTTGCACCCTGTCCAAGTAAGGGACCCTCACTCTAGTTAGGATAAGGGAGATACCCGCTCAGATAACCCCTGCTCACCCCCTTGGTAGCTTGGCACGAGCAGCAGGCTTCTCTCAGAAGCAATGTGTAAAGCATTTGCACATAACACACAGTGAAAACACTACAAAAGGGCACCACACCAGTTTTAGAAAAAAAATAGCCAATATTTAAAACAAGACCAAATAGGATAAAAATCCAGCATACAGTAATAAAAATATGAATGCTGCAAGATGTATTCAAAAACACAGTTCCTTGCAGTCGATAGCTAAACCTGGGGCTATCACGGCGTCGTGATACACAAAACCAACAGTTCAGGCCGGCCGCGGCGTCGCGGGCCAGCTACGGTGTCAGGAAGACCCGCAAACAGTACCTTGGATTTGCAGGGTGTCGTGATCCTTACGGTGAGCTCCGGAGAGCGGCGTTGCTTCCGGACTGGGTGCAGGAGTCGTCAGGCCCTTGGTGTTCACACGCGTTGCGGATCGAACTCCGGGCTGATAAAGTCAGGTGCGTCGGGGGTGCGAAGCGGGACGATGCGACGTGCGGTGCCCACAGGTTACGGTGCAGGCAGCGGCTCGGTGACGGCGTCCAGCGGCGTCTGTGAGACCAGGGCTGCGGTGTGAAGCGGGGCGGTGCGATGTGCGGTGTCCACAGGTCACGGTGCAGGCAGGGATGCCTGGACATTGGAGTCGATGGTGCTGGCGTCGGGGGGCCGGGGCTGCAGTACGGGACGGTGCTTCGTGTACCTCACGAGCGGTGTCCACAGGCCACGGTGCAGGCAGCGGCGCCAGTGTCAGCAGGAGCTTCGTCGTCGGGGATGCCCAGGCTGCGGTGTGAGCAGGCGATTCCGGAGTGCAGGGCCCACAGTTCGCAGCGGCTCAGTGAAGTCGTCCGATGACGGGGTTGGTGAGACCAGGGTCGCGGGGCAATGCGGCGTCGGTGGAGGCGTCGCAGTGATATCTCCTCTTGAACAGCACACAACACATAGTTCCCAGTGCTGCAGGTCTAGGAAACTGAAGTCTTTGGTGTCCCTGAGACTTCCAACAAGAGGCAAGCTCTACTCCAAGCCCTTGGAGAACTTTCTCAAGCAGGACACACGGCAAAGTTTACCCTTTGCACTCTTTTCAGGCAGAACTGCAGGCCAGTCCAGCAAAGCAACACAGCAAAGGGACAGTACTCCTCCTCCAGCTCTTCAGCTCTTCTCCTTGCAGAGGTTCCTCGTGAGTCCAGCAAGATCATAGAAAGATTCCAAGAAAGGAAGGGAGATTGGGGTGCATCTGTCTCTAAAACCTAAGATTTAATATTAAATTAAAATTTACAAATTAATCGCATATTGAAAAAACTTATAGAGGAGTTTCAAAAATCCACACAAACATACAAATACACTGGCCTTCTACCTCCAAGTGGCAAAATAACCCTTATTTAGTAGGATACCTGTAATCCGGTATAGGAGTGTTGTAACAATCAACACCCAAACCCTGGATAGAGTCCAAGATAACCTGTCATACCCCCACTGCAAGCTCTGACAGGCCCTCTGCTCTACACATAAGAAATACCGGCAGACCTGTGTGTGTGCACTGTGTGCATGTATCAGAATTTCAATCAATATATATATATTAGAGCTGCAACAATTAATCGATTAATCGATTAGTTGGTTTGCAATTAGTTGGTCTGTGCACAACACCAGCTGCTTCACTACAATGAGCTCCTGCACATGGTATTGTGTTTTATGGTTATGTCCTTAGCCTAAAGGACGTCTACAGACATTTTACTTTTCACTTTTCCAGGACAGTATACATTTACAACTACCCCTGGCTTATGTGCAACCCAGCTATAATAGTCATCATTTGTATTGTTTATATTAAATCCGGTTATTTGGAACTATGCTTTTCATGATATAGTGCCAAGCTTGTAATTTACACCTAGCCCTAGATTGATGGGAGTTATTTAAATTGATGTGCACTATTATCTCTTTGCACAATTATTAGCGTATTGCTTGCTATTGCTGATTATATGTACTGTAAAAATAAATGTTTACGGCTTTGTCCTGTTATTGATATAAAGTCCTTAGCGCATTTGATTTGTTTTTTATTGTTTTTTTTTTATATTTTTAATAAATTATGATATGTACCAGATTCAACCTATATGTATATATCTGTTATTTTTAGAGCGGACTAGATATTTCCCCCTAACATTATAGCTGGTTATTTACCATTGCATATAGATATTCAAGATATTTTTTATGTAAGAATCAAGTCAAGGGTTACTTTATTTAGAGGCCCCTTGCCAAGGTGAAAACCCGTTTGCATTGGTGAAGAGCTAACAAAGATAAATATCCCACTTTGGTGAAATTGGCAAATCCCTACTTATACATCTCAAGCACCTCAACACCATCTTAGTGCCTTTTCTCTGCTGCAGGAAATATAGCTGCAAACAGAGAACCAGCCTTAGCCAGAAGCATGTGGACATGTTGAGATTTTTGCATTTCAATGCAAAGTTTCTGAAAGAGTGAATAACAGAATGTTATTAACAGTGATAGTCTAACTCTTTCTAGTTCTACCTCTTTTCAAACAGGTTTTGTTTTGTTTAATTATAAAACTGTTCTCTGCTGCTTAAAAATTGGACAAACAGTTGTGTTAATGTAAAGTTTTAGTCTGAAGTTTATATTTGTATCACTCAGTGTGTGGATTTTATTTGAAATATAGGAAACAATTATTGATTCTTTTTTTATCCGATTAGATTAATCGAAAAAATAATCGGCCGATTAATCGATTATGAAAATAATCGTTAGTTGCAGCCCTAATATATATCAATATATATATATATATATATATATATATATATCAATAAACCCTCTTGATTGTACCAGCATAAGGATTGGCTGTGCAGTGTTTGCTCTTGCCTTCATTTTATATATATATATATATATATATATATATATATATATATATATATATATATATATATATATATATATATATATATATATATATATAATACGACTACTGGGCCCGGATAAAATTTACCGGGCCTTGAGGTGAATAGGTTGAGAACCACTATTCTATACAATATGTTGGAGTTTGTTCAAAGCAGAGGGTGTTGCACAGTTGGGTGTCCAAACTCCTTGACTTAAAATAAATGTTCTTCCTAGGTGTTATTTTTTCTTTCTTTCATCCTCTCTATGCCTTTGTTTGGATTGTTATACTTATAACTGGTGGGTAGTACTATCAAGAGATTTTGAAGGAAGCCCAGATTTATATTTATATATATATATATATATATATATATATATATATATATCCACTGGATCCACTCTTATCTCTCTAATAGGTCCTTTTCTGTCTCATTTGCTGGCGACTCATCCTCTCCACTGCCTCTGTCTATTGGAGTACCTCAAGGCTCTGTTCTAGGCCCTCTACTTTTCTCTATTTATACTTCCTCACTGGATAAACTTATCAGTAGCTATGGCTTCAACTATCACCTCTATGCTGATGATACTCAGATCTACCTATCCACCCCTGCACTCTCTCCTTCTGTCCTTTCCCACATCAGCGACTGCTTATCTGGCATTTCTTCCTGGATGGCCTCTCACCATCTAAAAGTCAACATGTCCAAGACTGAGCTTCTTCTAATCCCCCAACTAATTCTACTCCAGTTTCTAACTTTACTATCACTGTCGGTGACACCACTATCTCCCCATCACCCCAAGTCCGCTGCTTAGGAGTTACGCTCGACTCCAATCTGTCCTTCATACCCCACATCCAATCGCTCTCTTCATCCTGTCGTAACCACCTATGCAATATCTCCAAAATTCGTCCTTTCCTGAGTGCTGAAACTACTAAACAGCTAATCCATTCCCTAGTAATTTCCCGGCTTGACTACTGTAACAACCTACTAACTGGCCTTCCTTCCTCTCTCCCGCCTCTCCCCCCTTCAATCCATCCTAAATGCCTCTGCTAGGCTAATCCACCTATCCCGACGCTCTGTATCTGCCGCACCCCTCTGTGAGTCCCTTCACTGGCTCCCCATTCACAGCAGAATTAAATTCAAAATTCTCACTCTGACCTACAAAGCCCTTACCAATGCAGCCCCCCCATACCTGTCCTCACTCATCAACAAATATACTCCAGCCCGTCCCCTAAGATCCAACAACGATCTACTCCTTGCCTCTTGTACCATCACCTCCTCTCATGCTAGACTACAGGACTTCTCTCGTGCGGCACCAACCCTCTGGAACGCACTTCCTCGAGCTGTCAGACTTTCCCCCAACCTCTCCTCCTTTAAACGCTCCCTAAAGACCACCTTGTTCAGGGAAGCCTATAACCAAATCAGTAACTAATGAATTCCACTTGCCTAATAGTTGCCCTCTTCTAATTTCACACTGACAGCATTCCCACCTTTGCAGCCCCCACCTCCTGTTTCTCACCCTCCTACCCATTTAGATTGTAAGTTCCCACGGGAACAGGGCTCCCAATTCCTCCTGTATTTGTTTGTTAAATTTTGTCTGGTGTCTCATATTGTACTGTCCTTTTATCTTTGTTACATATGAACAGCGCTGTGGAATCTGTTGGCGCTTTATAAATAAAGAATAATATATATATATATATATATATATATATATATATATACTCTCATCACAGAATTATCTTTTTTAGATATTAGATATTTCTTTGTATATAACGCGTGTATTATTTTATCATGTATGTTTTGTGCCAATGTTTTTAGCTGCCATGAAAAACATGCGAGAGAGTACCAGGAGTCCAAGGACCGCAGAAGTCAATCTTAAGAGAAACTATGATGCAATGGAAGGAAATATTAAGCAGAATATGTCTATGAGAGAGGGAGCAGTATCAGCACCTATGGAAGGTGAGTTACTGTATTTACATTTTTTACCACCAAATGTTGTGTTAAAGTGATTTTTTCTATCATTATCAATTCCATTTCCCTGCCATTGTATAGCTGAAAATATTTCTTTCATAAAGGTGGTAAGAGTCCATGACCCATTACTCCTAGGAATTCCACTCCTAGCCATTAGGAGGATCAAAGATTCTTAAATCTCCAAAAGCCATTACAAACTATCTCACCTCACTGGTAAACCAGTCTAATCTTTGCCTCCCCAGGAGAAAGGTGAAGAATGTAGGCGCTCCATGTGTTCTTTTGTGAGTGGGCTTCTCAGACCGATTTGAGGCCCATTTTCCCCTTAGAGAGCTACGATTTCGACAGAGGAAAATGTATGGAGTATTGGATAGTGGCACAATGCCACCCAGTGGGAGTTAGTCACTGGCCTGCCACATGTGTCTCGGGCACTGTTTCCTAGCCTCCTCTTTATTGGATTATAGTCCACATAGTCAGATCCTGGATTAGCTATCTACTGAAAAGCAGTTTTCTTTCCTATGGCATGGAGAGTCCACGATTTCATTCCAATTACTTGTGGAGGAAGAGGCGGCAAAGAGCTCCTCAGCAAAGCTGTTAAGTGTCACTTCCCTTACCCATATTTCCCAGTCATTCTCTTTGCCTCTGTCAAGGGAGGATGTGCGAAGATGGTGTCTGAAGATCTTTAGTCCTTTAGTGGGTAATTTTCCCTGCAAGCAAGGATTGGGGCTATGCTGTGTCCATGTCAGTCTCTTTAGTAAGAGTAATGGTGGGTATTAGCATTTAGAAGGTGACGAGGTTGTCTTTGCTTATCTTCTAACATCAGTGCTACCCCTTTGTAGAAAACCAGAATTGGTTACTCTGTTTTTTCTTTTTTTACAGGTCCCTGCTAGCGGTCAGATACATTGCGGGAGTAGCTTATGACTTTTTAAAGTCAGGGACAGGGATTTTTGGAGCTCCATTTCTGAGCAATTTAACACAAGCCCAGAACTTATGGTGTGTGGGGACTGGGTGTCATGGTGACTTTTCCCTTCCATCCTTCTATGCCTCTTTGGTCCGTGGTTATCGATTTTTAAAAGTGCTTCCTTTTGTAGGGGCTCTTTTATTTTATTGTGCACGTGTTCAGTAACTGTTTATGGCTCAGGTTGTTGTACGAGCCAGCAGCTCTGTTAGAGCGGTATGGTATTGCTCTATCTATACATTTCATTTTTGCGGTACATCCGTTTTTCTTCACGGTTAAATCCGCAGGCTCAGATAAAGTATCTGTTCATTTCTATCTGTGACATGTTTTCATGGCTCAAGGATTTGATCGCCATTTTGGATTTTGACTAGCTTCATTAGCGGTCCAAGTTTTCCGCCGCAACATCTGGATTGTGGCTCTGCATCTCAAAGATTTTTGGTCCGTATCCAGCTGCTAGCGCTGGATGTCCCTCTTAAAGTATCTTTAGGGATACAGTATAGGATTCAAATCTTTAACTCCCTGAGGCAGATTTCTCCTATCAAGTTTATCTACAACTCCGTTAAAGAAAGAGGCGTTATTAAACTGCATAAAGGTGTTCACTTCTCTCAGAGTGATTGTCCAAGTTCCTCTGGCGAAACAGGGTCAATCATTTTTTCCTACCTATTCGTGGTATCCCAGGAAGAGGAAACTTTTTGACCCATTCTAGACCTCGAGTGTCTCAACAAATTTCTCAAGATTTCATCCTTTAAAAGGGAGTTTATCTGTTCTATTCTTTGGGTTTAGGAGGGTCAGTTCATGACCATCATCGACCTGAAGGACGTTTCCTTCATGTTGCTATTCTAAAGAACATTTGCAATTCCTTTGGTTTGCCTTTCAGGACAAACACTTCCAAGTTGCGGTCCTTCTTTGTCACTAAACCTTAAATCTTTATGAAGGTTCTAAGGGCTCTTCTGGCAATAATCAGATCTCAGGCCATTGCAGTGGCTTCGTACATGGATAATATCTTGGTTCAGGTGCCATTTTTCATTTAGTAAGATCTTTTTTGGATTCTCTGTTGTCCACTCTTCGTGACTCTGGTGGAATGTGAATCTGGAGAAGAGGTCCCTGGTACCAGATGCCAGGGTATGCTTTTTGGGAACGATCATAGATTCTCTGTCTATGAAGATTTTTTTTTTTCTGACGAAGTTCAGGAAATTCAAAGTTCTTGCTACCTGTATTTCACTTCAGGCCTCTATACATCCATCAATAACTCAGTGTAGGGAGTTATTGATTTATTCCTTTTTGCTCATATCCATCTGAGTCCTCTACAGTTATCTTGCTCAGACATTTGATCTGAGACCTCTCAGATCTCTCTAAGAGGATAGTCGTAGTCTCAATATCGAGAGACTCTCTATTTTAGTGGATTCTCAGGATCATCTGTCTCAGGAAACTTGTTACCTGAGACCATCTTGGGTGATTGTGTCCGCGAATGCCAGCCTGTCGGGCTGGGAAGCAGATTAGGGTTCTTTAAAGACTTAGGGTCTTTGGACCCGAGGTGATTCTTTTCTCCCAATCAACATCTTGGAACTGAGAACAGTCTTAAATGTTATACAGCTTGGCCTCAACTAGGTTAAGTCTGATTTATCAGATTTCGTTCTGAGAACTTTTCCTCAGTGGCATACGTCATCCACCAGGGAGGAACTTGGAGTTCCTTAGCTGTGAAGGCGGTGACTCGTATTCTCCAGTAGGCAGAATCTCATGACTGTTTCCTCTCTGCCATCCTCATTCCAGGGGTGGTCATCGGGGAAGCAGACTTTCTGAGCAGGCAGACTTTTCATCCAGGGGAGTGGACTCTCCATCGGGAATTAGTTGCAAGGAAAAATCCTCAGATGGAGGGTTCCAGAGTTGGATTTCATGGCGTCTCGTTTAAACGCCAAACTCCCTAGTTACCCGGTCAGGATAAAGAGATCCTCAAGCAGTTCCTTGGTTCTTTGAACTAGCATCCTTGTTCCCTCCGTTTTTCCTCCTTCCTCAAGTATTAGCTTGTATCACAGGGAAGAGCGTCTGTGATTCTCTTAGCTCCTGTCTGGCCTCTCAAGACCTGGTTTGCAGATCTGGTAAAGATGTAATGTTTTCCCCCTTGGGGGTTGCCTCTCAGGGGAGGACCGTCTACTTCAGAGTTCCTTCCTCTACCCAAATATATATTCTCTGAAGCTGTCTGCTTGGAGATTGAATGCCTTGTCTTAGCTAGGCGCTGTTCTTGTTTCTGAGTAGGCCATTGTTACCATGCTCCGAGCTCGTAACCTATTACTCGTTAGATTTACCATAAGTTTGGTGTAAATACTTTTATTGGTGCGAATCTAAGATTTTATTTTGGAGTCGGATGAGAATCCCCCGAATTACTTCCTTTCTTCAAGATGACCTGGAGAAAGGTTTGTCAGTCAGTATTCTGAAGGTTCAGTTTCTGCACGGTCTATTTTTTTATACAAACGTTTGGCAGATCTACCAGATGCTCAATTTTTTGTTCAGGCCTTGATCAGAATTTGCTCATCCTTGGAGTCTTAACCTTGTTCTTAGATTTTTTTACTTCAGTCTCTCTGAGCCTATGCATTCAGTCGATATTAAGTTATTATCTTGGGAAGGTTTTTTTCTCTCCTCGATATTTCTTCTGCTTGTAGAGTCTCGGAACTTCGGCTCTACAATCTGGTTCTCCTTACCTTTATGTTTCATGCAGATAAGGTGGTCCTTCCTTCTAAGTTGGGATTTCTTCATAAGATAGTGTCGGATAGCTGAAAATGTGATTGACACTCTAGTTCAGGCAGGAAAGCCGGTCACTCGACGCATCTATCATAAGTTGTGGAGGACTTACTTGTCCTGGTGTGAGAGTCATGGCTACCCTTGGCACAGGGTGAGGGTATCCAGGATTTTGTCTTTTCTCCAAGAGGGTCTGGAGAAGGGTCTCGCCGCTAGTTCCCTAAAAGAACAAATTTCGGCTTTATCTGTTCTGTTGCACAGGAGACTCGCTGATCTCCCTGACGTCCAAATTTTTGTTCAGCCTCTGTCTCGAATCAGGCCTGTTTTTAGGCAGACTACTCCCCCTTGGAGCTTAAACTTGGTACTTAGGGTCTTGCAGAAGGTTCCGTTTGAACCTATGCATTCTCTTGACAAAACTTCTCTCATGGAACGTTCTCTTTCTGTTGGCCATTGCTTCGGCATGCAGAGTTTCTGAGCTGGCGGCCTTGCAATATGAGCCCCCTTATCTGGTGTTTCATGCGGATAAGGCTGTTCTTCGCACTGACTTGGGGTTTCTCCCCAAGGCGGTGTCTAACCGTAACATCAATCAGGAGATAGTTGTTCCTTCTTTATGTCCTAACCCTTCTTCTCCTAAGGAGTGGTTACTTCATAATCTGGACGTGGTTCGTGCTTTGAAATTCTATCTTCAGGCCACAAAGGATTTCAGACAATCTAAGTCACTTTTTGTTGTGTTTTCAGGGAAGCGCAGGGGTCAGAGGGTGTCTGCTACTTCTTTGTCTTTTTGGCTGAGGAGCTTGATCCGTTGGGCCTATGAGACAGCGGGACATAAGCCTCCTCAGAGGATCACGGCTCATTCAACTAGAGCTGTGGCTTCGTCTTGGGCCTTCAAAAATGAGGCTTCTATGGAGCAGATTTGCATGGCGGCTACCTGGTCCTACTTGCATACCTTCACTAAGTTTTACAAATTTGACGTTTTTGCTTCTGCAGAAGCTGTTTTTTGGGAGAAAGGTTCTACAGGCTGTGGTGCCCTCAGATTAGGGGTCTGCTTTTACCCTCACGGTTTCATTCAGTGTCCTCTAAGAGCTTGGGTATATGTTTCCCACAAGTAATGAATGAAACCGTGGACTCTCCTCCCCTTTAGATGGAAAACATAAATTATGCTTACCTGTAATTTTATTTCCATCGTGGGGAGGAGAGTCCACGGCCCACGCCCGTATCTCCGATGGACAGACCTAAATTTAATATATTCTTCTGGCACCATTTATACCCTAATATTTCTCCTACTGTTCCTTGTTCCCTTGACAGAATGACGGGGGGGGGGGGGTGAGGGGAGTGGGGGAGGTGTTTGGGCCTTTGGCTGGGGTGTCTCCTCCTGGTGGCCAGGTTCTTAATTTCCCTCAAGTAATGAATGAAGCCGTGGACTCTCCGACCCACAATGGAAATAAAATTATCAGGTAAGCATAATTTATGTTTTCTGCTTAGATCAAACATGGATTCTAGTTTTTTTTTCTCTATGCTTAAGGTAAATGAGACTATTTCTACTTTGGCTACCTCTAAAATAGCACTAATTTAACTAAACTCTGTGGATAGGAAGCTAACGGTAAAAGGGCTTTTCTCCCACAGAAGAAGAAGTCTAAGGTTAAGATTAGGGTTTCTATCCATTTTCTTTTTTTAGTCAATCTAGGAACAAAAAGTCCTTTAATTCAGAAACAGGGCTATTCCAGATTTTCCTGGAAGCCAAATTTAAATTGGATCAAGTCTGAACAGTCTCAGATACCTGCCTCCTTTACTTAGTCAGAATGAGAGTATTGCCTCCAATCCAGAACTTCTGGTAGGAGGCAGATTACACTTTTTTTTCAGGTGGTTTGGTTTTAAGCTGTTCAAGATCCATGTGTACTAAATATAGTTTCCTGGGAATACAGGTTTAGTTTCAAATCTAGGCTTCCCAGGGGAAAGTTTCTTCTGTTTCATGTTCCGAAGAATCCAGTAAAGGCAAAAGCCTACTTTGTTTGTCTTAGATCTGATTTTATGGGAATAATTGCCCCAGTTCCAAGGTTGGAACAATCCAAGGGTTTTGATTGTCATTGTTCTGGATTTTAAGACTTTAAACAAGTTTCTCTTTTAAATTGGAGACAGTGCTGTATTTAGGTTTTGTGCTGCCTTAGGCACTCAAAATTCAGCACCCCCCCCCCCTTCTTAGGTTTTTTGGCCATAATATTTTTTGGTCAGGGTATAATGTGATAATAAACCTGCATACAATATATATGTGTGTGTGTGTATATATATATATATATATATATATATACTTAAATTATTACATAGCTGTACTGTACAATATGGCACTGCTAGCAAAGTGAGTTATACATCTACACAGCATGCCACAACTACACACCTTACACAGCTATGTAGCATCACATAGTTAGGCAGCATTACATTGAGAGAAATAGCTGCACAGTAGACCACCTCTACATATATTACACAGTCACAAATCATAAAATATAAATATGCAGCGTGACATAGTGTGATACTGTTACAACTAGACAACAAACATGACTCTGATAAACAGCGTTATGAAGTTTGATACAGCGACCAACATGACATAGCTAGGCAGTGGCACAGCATGTAACAACTATACACCATATACTGTTTACTTATGCCTGTGCAGTGCGCACCCACCTCCTCTCAACACTTCAGCGGCCTGCCCTGGATGGGTAATTGACTCATTGTCTCAGTGCTGTCATTGGCCCCTGTGTCCAACCCTGGGTGTACCGGTTCTTATGGCCTCTGCCCACCCCCAGAGCCCCGTTCTCCTACCTTTTCTGAAGTGCATCATGTGGCAGTGGCACAGATATTGACATCCTACCCTGTTGAAATTTCCTACTTTGATTTGCGCATGCGCAAAATGTATTCATGCATTCCGCATGAATACAGTGACGTAGCCGAGTGCAATCATCTGGGACTGGTAGCAACTAGCAAATTTAGATGGAGGAGAAACGTTCTCAGGGCATTTGCACAAGCTGACAGTGCAGGCGTGGCCCCTCACCTTGGATATTGGATTTACAAAGCAGGACAGCCTGTATAGTCAGTCACGCAATAATAAGGAAGAATGGGTATTTGCTCTAAAGTTTCCATTATTCCGTGTTATTATAGTGTGAGTGTACAGGATCTCCTGCTTTGTAAGTGCGATGTCTGAGGTGAGGCGCAACGCATGCACTGTCCTCTTGTAAACTGTCAAAATATCTTACCAAGCGATATGCGCACAAGCAAACATACTTCAAAGTCTTCAGGTCATTGCTGCTTGCTGTGCCAGGGGAGCTCTGGGGCTCTTTGATGTGACTGAAATAGTGATTGGTGCCGTTTGTTAACAACTAAACCCTGAACAGCTGTCAGAAGTCACAACACACACTGCTAAAGTGCTGCCCCCATAATCTGCCGCCCTAGGTTAATACACCCCTGGATGGAGACAATTAGGACTATTCTACCTTGTGTTCTACAAGGGCAGGTTATATCTACAGTAGATTTTATGGGTGTTTATCTTCATATCCCTATCAACAGGGATCTTCATCAGTTTCTAAGAATTGCATTCCTGGACAAGCGTTTTCATTTTGTTGTTCTTCTGTTTGGTCTGGCTGCTGTTCTCAGAATTTATTTTCGAAAATTCTGTGAACGCTCCTGTCTGTTATTAGAGCTCAGAGTATTTCGTTGTTAAATTTCCTGGATGATAAATTGGTAAGGCTTCATTTAGCTGTATCTCATACCAACAGACTCTTGTTGTTTTTTTAAGAGCATGGTTGGAGAATCATTTTTCCAAAGAGTTCTCTCTTCATACCAAGATTATATTACTAGGTGTCGTTATAAACAGCTTGTTGTAAACTTAAGTTTTTTTCCTTCGTAGTTTCGTAGAGACACATCTGCGTTTCCAATCTAACAATGTCACAGTAGTGGCTTACTTCTATCATCAAGAAGGAACTAGCAGTTCCCTGACTATAAGGGAGTTGTCCTGAACTTTGTTCTTGGTATAGACTAATTTCTGTTAAATTTATGCATTTCATTTTCAGGAGTGAGCTTTTTGGGAAGACTTCTCTGTCCCTTGTGACGACATTCAGCCAACCAATAAGCAAGCGTAAACAAGGCTCTCAGCCAAATATGGGGCCGGCTCCTAAGCTTTACATTCCTGCTTTTTAAATAAATATAGCAAGAGAACGAAGAAAAATTGATAATAGGAGTAAATTAGAAAGTTTCTTACAATTGCATGCTCTATCTGAATCATTAAAGGAACAGTCTACATTAGAACTTTTGTTTTAAAAGATAGATAATCCCTTTATAACCCATTCCCCAGTTTTGCACAAGCAACAGTTATATTAGTATACTTTTTACCTCTGTGATTACCTTGTATCTAAGCATCTTCTGACAGCCCCCCTGGTCACATGACTGACTATTTAAAATCTATTGAGTCGCATTTAGTACTGTGTTGTGCTAATTCTTAAATAACTTCCCGGGCGTTCTTATCTATATGGCCCACATGAACTAGCATTCTCCTATTGTGAAAAGCAAATACAAAAGCATGTGATTAAGAGGCTGTCAACAGAGCCTTTGAAACGTGCAGACATTTAGAGGTTTAAATGTTATAAACTATATTAATCTAACAATGTTGGTTGTGCAAAGCTTTGGAATGAGTAGTAAGCACTGCGGAATCTGTTACCGCTCTACAAATGACCAATAATAATAAAGGCATTATCTATCTTTTTAAAGGGACAGTCTACACCATAATTGTTATTGTTTTAAAAGATAGATAATCCCTTTATTACCCATTCCCCAGTTTTGCATAACCAACACAGTTATAATAATATACTTTTAACCTCTGTGATTATCTTGTATCTAAGCCTCTGCAAACTGCCCCTTTTTTCAGTTCTTTTGACAGACTTGCAGTCTAGCCAATCAGTGTCTGCTCCCAGATAACTTCTTGTGCACGAGCACAGTGTTATCTATATGAAATACGTGAACTAACACCCTCTAGTGGTGAAAAACTGTTAAAATGCAATCTGAAAAAGGTGGGCTTCAAGGCCTAAGAAATTAGCATATGAACCTCCTAGGTTAAGCTTTCAACTAAGAATACCAAGAGAACAAAGCAAAATTGGTGATAAAAGTAAATTGGAAAATTGTTTAAAATTACATGCGCTATCTGAATCATGAAAGTTTATTTTGGCCTAGACTGTCCCTTTAACCCCTTAAAGGGACATGCCACCCACATTTTTTCTTTTATGATTTAGAAAGATAATGCAATTTTAAACATCTTTATAATTTACTTATATTATCTAATTTGTTTCATTCTCTTGATATTCTTTGATGAAAAGCATATCTAGATATGCTCACTAGCTGCTGATTGGTTGCTGCACATAGAAGCCTCGTGTGATTGGCTCACCATGTGCATTGCTTTTTCTTCAACTAAGGATATTTAAAAAATGAAGCAAAATAAATAATGGAAGTAAATTGTAATGTTGTTTAAATTTCTATTCTCTATCTGAATCATGAAAGAAAGATTTTGGGGTTTAGTGGCCCTTTAATGACCGAGGACGTGCAGGGTACGTCCTCAAAAAAAAGGCAGTTAACGCCTGAGGACGTACCCTGCACGTCCTCGGTGTGGAAAGCAGCTGGAAGCGATCCTGCTCGCTTCCAGCTGCTTTCCGGTTATTGCAGTGATGCCTCGATATGGAGGCATCCTGCAATAACCATACATGGCCATCCGATGCAGAGAGAGCCACTCTGTGGCCCTCTCTGCACCGGACATCGATGGCCGGTATCGTTGGTGGGTGGGAGCCGAATTGGGAGGCGGGTGGGCGGCCATCTGTGTTGCGCGTGACGTCACGGGGGGCGGGATCGGGATCGGGACCGTCGGGGGCGCGCGCGTGCACGGGGGGTGGCGGGCGGGCGCGTGCACGGGGCGGGAGCGGGTGGGAACCGCTACACTACAGAAAAGTAAAAAAGTAAAAGTAAAAAAAAAATGAAATAAACTTTTTTTCAAAACCATCTAAGGGATCTGGAAGGGGTGGGGGGTTGGTCTTGGGGGGGGGGGGGAGCTACACTACAGAAAAGGGACATATTTTATTTAAAAAAAAGCATTTTTTTTCACTAAACTGGGTACTGGCAGACAGCTGCCAGTACCCAAGATGGCGCACATTAAGTCAGAGGGGGAGGGTTAGAGAGCTGTTTAGTGGGGGATCAGTGAAGTTGGGGGCTAAGGGGGATCCCTACACAGAAGCATATGTAAATATGCTAACAAAAAATGCACAAAAAAGCCCAAATATACCTTTTATTTTAGTACTGGCAGAGTTTCTGCCAGTACTTAAGATGGCGGGGACATTTGTGGGGTAGGGGAGGGAAGAGAGATGTTTGGGAGGGATCAGGGGGTCTGATGTTTCAGGTGGGAGGCTGATCTTTACACTAAAGCTAAAATTAACCCTGCAAGCTCCCTACAAGCTACCTAATTAACCCCTTCACTGCTAGCCATAATACACGTGTGATGCGCAGCGCCATTTAGCAGCATTCTAATTACCAAAAAGCAACTCCAAAGTCATATATGTCTGCTATTTCTGAACAAAGGGGATCCCAGAGAAGCATTTACAACCATTTGTGCCATAATTGCACAAGCTGTTTGTAAATTATTTCAGTGAGAAACCTAAAATTGTGAAAAATTTTACGTTTTTTTTAATTTGATCGCATTTGGCGGTGAAATGGTGGCATGAAATATACCAAAATGGGCCTAGATCAATACTTGGGGTTGTCTACTACACTACACTAAAGCTAAAATTACCCCAAAAAGCTCCTTACATGCTCCCTAATTAACCCCTTCACTGCTGGGCATAATACACGTGTGGTGCGCAGTGGCATTTAGCGGCCTTCTAATTACCAAAAAGCAATGCCAAAGCCATATATGTCTGCTATTTCTGAACAAAGGGGATCCCAGAGAAGAATTTACAACCATTTATGCCATAATTGCACAAGCAGTATGTAAATAATTTCAGTGAGAAACTGAAAGTTTGTGAAAAAATTTGTGAAAAAGTGAACAATTTTTTGTATTTGATCGCATTTGGCGGTGAAATGGTGGCATGAAATATACCAAAATGGGCCTAGATCAATAATTTGGGATGTCTTCTAAAAAAAAATATATACATGTCAATGGATATTCAGGGATTCCTGAAAGATATTAGTGTTCTAATGTAACTAGCGTTAATTTTGAAAAAAAATGGTTTGAAAATAGCAAAGTGCTACTTGTATTTATGGCCCTATAAGTTACAAAAAAAGCAAAGAAGATGTAAACATTGGGTATTTCTAAACTCAGGACAAAATTTAGAAACAATTTAGCATGGGTGTTTTTTGGTAGTTGTAGATATGTAACAGATTTTGGGGTTCAAAGTTAGAAAAAGTGTGTTTTTTTCCATTTTTCCTCATATTTTATAATTTTTTTTATAGTAAATAAGATAAGATATGATGAAAATAATGGTATTTTTAGAAAGTCCATTTAATGGCGAGAAAAACTGTATATAATATGTGTGGGTACAGTAAATGAGTAAGAGGAAAATTTCAGCTAAACACAAACACCGCAGAAATGTAAAAATAGCCTTGGTCCCAAACGGACAGAAAATGGAAAAGTGCTCTGGTCACTAAGGGGTTAAACAATAAAACATTTTGTGTAGACTGTCCCTTTAAATAACATTTTTGGATTTAGTATCCCTTTAGGAGTTTAAGGGGTCAAAGTATTATATTGGCACTACTATAGTTTTCAGACAAACTTCTATTTTTTATTATTTTCTGGTTTCAGGAAAGGGCAGTAAGCTTCTGCCATTTCTTTGTCTTCTTGCTTGAGACTTCCATTTCTTGGCCTATTAGGAATGAGGCTTCAGTTGTTGAACTTTGCAAGGCAGCTATTTTTTCTTAAAGGGATAGTCTAGTCAAAATTAAACTTTCATGATTCAGATAGAGCGTGCAGTTTTGGCTCTAAGCAATTTTTTAATGTATTCCTATTATCAATTTTTCTTCTTTTCTCCAACATTGGTGTGTCCGGTCCACGGCGTCATCCTTACTTGTGGGATATTCTCTTCCCCAACAGGAAATGGCAAAGAGTCCCAGCAAAGCTGGCCATATAGTCCCTCCTAGGCTCCGCCCGCCCCAGTCATTCTCTTTGCCGTTGCACAGGCAACATCTCCACGGAGATGGTTAAGAGTTTTTTGGTGTTTAAATGTAGTTTTTATTCTTCTATCAAGTGTTTGTTATTTTAAAATAGTGCTGGTATGTACTATTTACTCTGAAACAGAAAAGGATGAAGATTTCTGTTTGTGAGAGGAAGATGATTTTAGCAGACAGTAACTAAAATCGATTGCTGTTTCCACATAGGACTGTTGAGATGAAGTAACTTCAGTTGGGGGAAACAGTTAGCAGACTTTTCTGCTTAAGGTATGACTAGCCATATTTCTAACAAGACCATGTAATGCTGGAAGGCTGTCATTCCCCCTCATGGGGACCGGTAAGCCATTTTCTTAGTCAAACAAACAGAATAAAGGGCTTATTATGGGCTAAAAAACTGGTAGACATTTTTATGGGCTAAATCGATTGCTTTATTTGGGCATTTTATTCAGATTTAGGCTGACAATTTGCATTTATAATCTTGGGGAACGTTTATTAAACGGCAGGCACTGTGTTAGACACCTTTTCCAGTCAGGGAGCCTTTCTAGTTAAAAAAACTGAGCCTCATTTTCGCGCCATTACTGCGCAGTTGTTTTTTGAGAGCAGGGCATGCAGATGCATGTGTGAGGATCTAAAAATTGCTGGAAAAGCTTCTAGAAGGCGTCAATTGGTATCGTATTCCCCTCTGGGCTTGGTTGGGTCTCAGCAAAGACTATAGCTGGGACTGTATAGGGGTTAAATTTATAAACGGCTCCGGTTCCGTTATTTTAAGGGTTAAAGCTCTGAAATTTGGTGTGCAATACTATTAATGCTTTAAGACACTGTGGTGAAATATTGGTAATTTTTTAACAATTCCTTCATACTTTTTCACATATTCAGTAATAAAGTGTTTTCTGTTTAAAATTTAAAGAGACAGTAACGGTTTTGTTTTAAAACGTTTTTTGTGCTTTGTTGACAAGTTTAAGCCTGTTTAACATGTCTGTACCTTCAGATAAGCTATGTTCTATATGTATGAAAGCCAATGTGTCTCCCCATTTAAATTTATGTGATAATTGTGCCATAGCGTCCAAACAAAGTAAGGACAGTACTGCCACAGATAATGAAATTGCCCAAGATGATTCCTCAGATGAGGGGAGTAAACATGATACTACATCATCTCCTACTGTGTCTACACCAGTTTTGCCCACGCAGGAGGCCCCTAGTACATCTAGTGCGCCAATGCTTATTACCATGCAACAATTAACGGCTGTAATGGATAACTCCATAGCAAATATTTGATCCAAAATGCCTACTTATCAGAGAAAGCGCGATTGCTCTGTTTTAAACACTGAAGAGCAAGAGGGCGCTGATGATAATTGTTCTGTCATACCCTCACACCAATCTGAAGGGGCCATGAGGGAGGTTTTGTCAGATGGAGAAATCTCAGATTCAGGAAAAATTTCTCATCAAGCTGAACCTGATGTTGTGACATTTAAATTTAAATTAGAACATCTCCGCGCACTGCTTAAGGAGGTGTTATCTACTCTGGATGATTGTGACAACTTGGTCATTCCAGAGAAATTATGCAAGATGGACAAGTTCCTAGAGGTTCCGGTGCACCCAGACGCTTTTCCTATACCCAAGCGGGTGGCGGACATAGTAAATAAGGAGTGGGAAAAGCCCGGCATACCTTTTTGTTCCCCCCCCCCTATATTTAAGAAATTATTTCCTATGGTCGACCCCAGAAAGGACTTATGGCAGACAGTCCCTAAGGTCGAGGGGGCAGTTTCTACTCTAAACAAACGCACTACTATTCCTATCGAAGATAGTTGTGCTTTCAAAGATCCTATGGATAAAAAATTGGAAGGTTTGCTTAAAAAGATTTTTGTACAGCAAGGTTACCTTCTACAACCAATTTCGTGCATTGTTCCTGTCACTACAGCAGCGTGGTTCTGGTTCGAGGAACTAGAAAAGTCGCTCAGTAGAGAGACTCCATATGAGGAGGTTATGGACAGAGTTCACGCACTTAAATTGGCTAACTCTTTTATTTTAGATGCCTCTTTGCAATTAGCTAGATTAGCGGCGAAAAATTCAGGGTTTGCTATCGTGGCGCGCAGAGCGCTTTGGCTAAAGTCTTGGTCAGCGGATGTGTCATCCAAGACAAAATTGCTTAACATCCCTTTCAAAGGTAAAACTCTATTTGGACCAGAATTGAAAGAGATTATTTCAGACATCACTGGGGGGAAAGGGCCACGCCCTTCCACAAGATAGGTCTTTTAAGGCTAAAAATAAGTCTAATTTTCGTCCCTTTCGCAATTTCAGGAACGGACCGGCCTCTAATTCTGCATCCTCTAAGCAAGAGGGTAATGCCTCACAACCCAAACCAGCCTGGAAACCGATGCAAGGCTGGAACAAGGGTAAGCAGGCCAAGAAGCCTGCCACTGCTAACAAAACAGCATGAAGGAGTAGCCCCCGATCCGGGACCGGATCTAGTGGGGGGCAGACTCTCTCTCTTTGCTCAGGCTTGGGCAAGAGATGTTCAGGATCCCTGGGCGCTAGAAATAGTTTCTCAAGGTTATCTCCTGGAATTCAAGGAACTACCCCCAAGGGGAAGGTTCCACATGTCTCACTTATCCTCAAACCAAATAAAGAGACAGGCATTCTTACATTGTGTAGAAGACCTGTTAAAGATGGGAGTGATACACCCAGTTCCAATAAAGGAACAAGGAATGGGATTTTATTCCAATCTGTTCGTAGTTCCCAAAAAAGAGGGAACTTTCAGACCAATTTTGGATTTGAAGATCCTAAACAAATTTCTCAGGGTACCATCGTTCAAGATGGAAACCATTCGAACGATTCTACCCACTATCCAGGAAAGTCAATTTATGACTACCGTGGATCTAAAGGATGCGTACCTACATATTCCTATCCACAAAGAACATCATCAGTTCCTAAGGTTCGCTTTTCTGGACAAGCATTACCAGTTTGTGGCCCTCCCATTCGGGTTAGCCACTGCTCCAAGGGTTTTCACAAAGGTGCTAGGGTCCCTTCTAGCGGTTCTAAGACCGAGGGGCATTGCAGTAGTACCTTACTTGGACGACATTCTAATACAAGCGTCGTCCCTGTCAAAAGCAAAGGCTCATACGGACATCGTTCTAGCCTTTCTCAGATCACACTGATGGAAGGTGAACATAGAAAAAAGTTCTCTGTCTCCGTCGAAAAGAGTTCCCTTCTTGGGAACAATAATAGATTCCTTAGAAATGAGGATTTTTCTGACAGAGGTCAGAAAATCAAAACTTCTAAGCTCTTGTCATGTGCTTCATTCTGTTCCTCGTCCTTCCATAGCGCAGTGCATGGAAGTAGTAGGGTTGATGGTTGCAACAATGGACATAGTTCCTTTTGCACAAATTCATCTAAGACCATTACAACTGTGCATGCTCAAACAGTGGAATGGGGATTATACAGACTTGTCTCCAATGATTCAAGTAGATCAAAAGACCAGAGATTCACTCCGTTGGTGGCTGACCCTGGACCATCTGTCCCAGGGAATGAGCTTCCGCAGACCAGAGTGGGTCATTGTCACGACCGACGCCAGTCTAGTGGGCTGGGGCGCGGTCTGGGAATCCCTGAAAGCTCAGGGTCTATGGTCTCGGGAAGAGTCTCTTATCCCGATAAACATTCTGGAACTGAGAGCGATATTCAATGCTCTCAGAGCTTGGCCTCAACTAGCAAAGGCCAAATTCATAAGGTTCCAATCAGACAACATGACGACCGTTGCATATATCAATCATCAGGGGGGAACAAGGAGTTCCCTGGCGATGAAAGAAGTGACCAAAATAATTCAATGGGCGGAGGATCACTCCTGCCACTTGTCTGCGATCCACATCCCAGGAGTGGAAAACTGGGAGGCGGATTTTCTGAGTCGTCAGACATTCCATCCGGGGGAGTGGGAACTCCATCCGGAGATCTTTGCCCAAATAACTCAATTGTGGGGCATTCCAGACGTGGATCTGATGGCGTCTCATCAGAACTTCAAGGTTCCTTGCTACGGGTCCAGATCCAGGGATCCCAAGGCGACTCTAGTAGATGCACTAGTAGCACCTTGGACCTTCAACCTAGCTTATGTATTTCCACCGTTTCCTCTCATTCCCAGGCTGGTAGCCAGGATCAATCAGGAGAGGGCCTCAGTGATCTTGATAGCTCCTGCGTGGCCACGCAGGACTTGGTATGCAGACCTGGTGAATATGTCATCGGCTCCACCATGGAAGCTACCTTTGAGACAGGACCTTCTTGTTCAGGGTCCATTCGAACATCCAAATCTGGTCTCCCTCCAGCTGACGGCTTGGAGATTGAACGCTTGATTCTATCGAAGCATGTGTTTTCTGATTCTGTGATAGATACTCTGGTTCAGGCCAGAAAACCGGTAACTAGAAAAATTTACCATAAAATATGGAAAAAATATATCTGTTGGTGTGAATCCAAAGGATTCCCATGGAATAAGATAAAAATTCCTAAGATTCTCTCCTTTCTACAAGAAGGTTTGGAGAAAGGATTATCTGCTTTATCTGTCTTACTACAAAAAAGACTGGCAGCTGTGCCAGATGTTCAAGCATTTGTTCAGGCTCTGGTTAGGATCAAGCCTGTTTACAGACCTTTGACTCCTCCCTGGAGTCTAAATCTAGTTCTTTCAGTTCTTCAAGGGGTTCCGTTTGAACCTTTACATTCCATAGATATTAAGTTACTATCTTGGAAAGTTTTGTTTTTGGTTGCAATTTCTTCTGCTAGAAGAGTTTCAGAGTTATCTGCTCTGCAGTGTTCTCCGCCCTATCTGGTGTTCCATGCAGATAAGGTGGTTTTGCGTACTAAGCCTGGTTTTCTTCCTAAGGTTGTTTCTAACATAAATATTAACCAGGAGATAGTACCTTCTTTGTGTCCGAATCCAGTTTCAAAGAAGGAACGTTTGTTACACAATTTGGACGTAGTCCGTGCTCTAAAATTCTATTTAGAGGCTACAAAAGATTTCAGACAAACATCTTCCTTGTTTGTTGTTTATTCTGGTAAAAGGAGAGGTCAAAAAGCGACTTCTACCTCTCTTTCCTTTTGGCTTAAAAGCATCATCCGATTGGCTTATGAGACTGCCGGACGGCAGCCTCCTGAAAGAATCACAGCTCACTCCACTAGGGCTGTGGCTTCCACATGGGCCTTCAAGAACGAGGCTTCTGTTGACCAGATATGTAAGGCAGCGACTTGGTCTTCACTGCACAATTTTGCCAAATTTTACAAATTTGATACTTTTGCTTCTTCGGAGGCTATTTTTGGGAGAAAGGTTTTGCAAGCTGTGGTGCCTTCCGTTTAGGTAACCTGATTTGCTCCCTCCCTTCATCCGTGTCCTAAAGCTTTGGTATTGGTTCCCACAAGTAAGGATGACGCCGTGGACCGGACACACCAATGTTGGAGAAAACAGAATTTATGCTTACCTGATAAATTACTTTCTCCAACGGTGTGTCCGGTCCACGGCCCGCCCTGGTTTTTTAATCAGGTCTGATTAATTATTTTCTCTAACTACAGTCACCACGGTACCATATGGTTTCTCCTATATATATTTCCTCCTGTCCGTCGGTCGAATGACTGGGGTGGGCGGAGCCTAGGATGGACTATATGGCCAGCTTTGCTGGGACTCTTTGCCATTTCCTGTTGGGGAAGAGAATATCCCACAAGTAAGGATGACGCCAAGGACCGGACACACCGTTGGAGAAAGTAATTTATCAGGTAAGCATAAATTCTGTTTTTATTATCTTTATTTAAAAAAAGCAAGAATGTAAGCTTAGGAGCCAGACCATTTTTGGTTCAGCACCTTGGTAGCGCTTGCTGATTGGTGGCTACATTTATGCACCAATCGGCAAGCTCTACCCAGGTGCTAAATAGGAGTATATTAGAAAGTTGCAAAATTAGAAGTTTAATTTTTCTACCATTTCCATCTTAATATGAGGAGAGTCCACAGCTTCACTCCTTACTTGTGGGAATACAGAACCTGGCCACCAGGAGGAGGCAAAGACACCCCAGCAAAAGGCTTAAATACCTCCCCCACTCCCCTCATCCTCCAGTCATTCCTTGTCTTTCGTCACAGGAGGATGATAGAGAAGTGTCGGAGTAGTCTCTAATGGAGTACTCTTCGCTATGGGACTGGAGTTTTAAGTCTTGTCAGCCTCTCAGTGAGAGCATTGACGAATGTTAGGGTCTGGAGATGCAGGGAGAGTCTTTCTGCGAAACCATCCAGACTCGTATTATCAACTCCTAAGCAATCAGTGTTGATGAGTTTCGCTACCTGCTTCTATCACTCAAGTCCATGTCAGGTGCGATGCTACAAGACTGTCAAACTTGAGAGGCTGTGTGTCTGTTCCACGGCGATGATTCCGGTAAGATCATTAATTTATATCATATGATAACTTAAAGAAGAGAGGGTCCTGCTTCCTCCCTGCCGACTGTAGCTATGTAGCTGGCAAGTGACCACAGCCTGTAGCCACCCCTGATGCCCAACAGCACCAGTACTCGGGGTCCCACCCTGTGGCTGACTCTGGCTACCCAGACTAGGTAGCTCTGCCAGAGGGTCCTTCCTCTGCCTGGAACAGGCTGCTATGTAAAACATGGAAAGGGATTTTAGCAGGAGCCCACCCAAATAACTAGACATACTAGCATTCAGGTGAAACAGAAACTGACTTTATTGTAAAACATACACTCCTTTTATACACACAGCTCATCTTGATAAGAACCTGGATAATCCCTCAATTTTCCCGCCATTCCCGCCCCTCCAGACCGACCGGCACCTCCATAGAAGCCACAGAATCCCAGTCCTAGGGGTGGCGGTTTCGGGTGATCCCAGTGGATCGGCGACACTTCCAGGGTGTCATTTTAAAGCTATAATGCCACAGTCCAAAAATCAGCATCATTCGTTACTGGGGACCGGAGTTACAGTCCGTTGAAGTTATGGGGTTAGGGGTGTCCAAAACCCCCGGTTCCCAAAGGAGCTCACCTCCAATAATTCCCCCAGCTCTTGTCCTGCCTAGGGGCTGCCAATCCCCAAAAGAGCGGAGCTCTGGGGCAAAGGGCTGCTGGAGCGACCAGGGGTAAAGTTAGCGGGTGTCCTGCTGTCCTGTGGCTGAACGGGAGTTCCAGGAGCCCGGCCAGCCTGAGAAGGGTTAGGCAGGTGTCCGTTGTGAGGCGGCCGACCGGGAGTTCCAGGAGCCCGGCCAGCCTAGGAGGGTTTTCCCGGTCATAGACTAGCTCTTCTCTTAACACATTTAGAACAAAAAAACAAGCAAACAAAAAGCTTCCAGAGATTGTTGTTGCTCTGAGGAGCCCAAAACCACTGAGAAACAGGGGTGAGGCTGTGGGGGGTAGGGGTTTAACCCTTGCAGCCCGGTATCCATGACAACTCCCCCCTTCCGGTTCGGCAGACCCGGCTAGATCCTTAACGGGTCGGCCTGGGGCTGTCCGACGGTGGCCCTCCTCTTCTCGGATGATGGAAAAGGTTATCCCATCTCCCCTGCGCTTGAGGAACCCTGGGGTTTTTTTGCTGGCATTTATCCCCTGCGTACCAAACAAGTTTGCCAAGGCCGGCTCCCAAACAATTACTCTCTCACAAGTTCCAGTGTCTTTAAGTTCCATGGCCATACTTCCTCCTTCTGTGACACTCTGTTGAGTACCGGCTGACCCACCCACAACCAAAGCCAATGGCGGTTTCCCGGCTGTATCCCAACCCCAAACTGTAGGTTGAGGTTGCACATTGGTGGGGCAGGCAAGACTCGGGTGCCCAAACTGGTGGCACCAAATGCAGGGGCGGGTATCCAACAAAGCCATTGCCGGTTTCCCAGCTATAGGTTGAAGTTGCTCCTTGGTAGGGCAGGCAAAACTCGTGTGCCCAAACTTGTGGCACTAACTGCATGAGCGAGTACCCCCCTGGCCTGCCCCCTGTGAGAAATACTATGGGACAAGAAAAGGGTAGAGACCCTGCCAAGCTACTGAGGGGAGAGACCGTCTGTCCCTTCTCCCGAGAAGGAGATTTACCGCTGGGGAGGAAGGTCTGCTACCTCCGCTTCATGGGAAACTGCTCTGCCACTGGGGAGGGAGACCGACTGTCTCCTCTCCCGGGAAGGGGTTCTGCTGCTGGGGAGAGTTATTGACATCCGTCTCCCTGCAAGGGGTTCTGCTTACGGGGAGGGAGGACGACTACCTCCGCTCCCAGGGGATGGCTCTGCCGCTGGGGAGAGAGACCGTCTGTCTCCTCTCCCTGCTCCTCTGCCGCTGGGGAGAGAGACTGACTTTCTCCTCTACCGGGAAGGGGTTCTGCTGCTGGGGAGGGAGGACGACTACCTCCGCTCTCAGGGGATGGCTCTGCCGCTGGTGAGAGATACCGACCCAGGGGTCATCTACCAACTTGTTGGATTTATTTGACGCTAGATTATCCACTGATGAAGACGCCTCTGATGCTTCAGAGGAGGCTCTTTCTGGGTCGGAATCGGCTGCCTCTAAGCCTCCGGCTGCGGAGGAACCTGACTTTAGCTTTAGGATAGAGCACTTACGCTTTCTGTTAAAAGAAGTGTTGGCTACATTAGAGGTTCCGGAACCAAAGTTACCAGAGGAACCTTCTATTCCTAAACTTGATAAGGTTTATGTGAATAGGGTGGTGCCACAGACTTTTCCGGTTCCCCTTAAGATGGCAAATATTATTAAGAATGAATGGGAAAGACTTGGATCCTCTATCCCAACAGATTTCTCTGGACAACCGGTTGAGAGAATCGCTCTCTTTGTGGCTCTGTCCAGATCACCTGTCTCAGGGGACATCCTTCTTGAGAACATCCTGGGAGATTGTGACTACAGACGCAAGTCTATCAGGATGGGGAGCTGTTTGGGCTGCAATGATGGCACAGAGTCAGTGGATTTGAGAGGAATCACTTCTTCCGATCAACATTTTTGAACTTCGAGCGATCTTCAACGCTCTGAAGGCTTGGCCTCTTCTGGGTTCGACCAAGTTTATCAGATTCCAATGAGACAACATTACCTCGGTGACTTACATCAACCATCAGGGGGAAACGAGAAGCTCCCTACCCATGAGAGAAGTATCTTGGATCCTGGAATGGGTGGAGGCCCGCAGCTTTTTGCTGTCAGCAATCCACATTCCGGGTATGGACAACTGGAATGCAGACTTTCTCATCAGACAATCGTTTCATCCGGGGGAATGGTCTCTCCATCCCAAGGTGTTTGCAGAGATTTGCAACAGATTGGGGACGCCGGAGATAGATCTCATGGTGTCCAGACTCAATTCCAAGCTACCCAGATATGGGTCGAGGTCCGGGGATCCTCAGGCAGAACTGATAGATGCCTTAGCCAGTGCCCTGGGGGTTCAACCTAGTTTACATTTTTCCACCCTTACCACTGCTACCTCGGGTAGTGGCCCGCATCAAGCAGGAGCAAGCTTTGACTATTCTAATGCTCCATCATGGCCTTGAAGGATTTGGTTTGCGGACCTGGTGGGCATGTCATCATCTCCTCCATGGAGGTTACCTTGTCGCAGGGATCTGCTGGAACAGGGTCCTTTTGTTCATCAAAATCTGGATTCTCTGAGGCTGACTGCATGGAGATTGAACGCCTAGTCAAGAGAGGTTTTTCTGAAAGAATAATTGATACTCTCATTCAAGCTAGAAGGCCGGTCACCGGTCGCATCTATCATAAGGTGTTGAGGACCTACTTATTCTGGTGTGAAGAACGTGTATTCCCCATGCATAAGGGCAAGGTATCCAGGATTCTTTCCTTTCTCCAGGACGGTTTGGAGAAGGGACTTGCAGCTAGCTCCCTAAAGGGACAGATTTCGGCCCTATCTGTGTTATTACACAAGAGGCTAGATGAACTTCCTGATATTCAGTCTTTTGTTCAGGCTCTGTCCAGAATCAGACCTGTGTTTAGACATTCCGCTCCTCCTTGGAGTTTGAATCAATCAGGAGATTGTGGTTCTTTCCTTGTGTCCTAATCCTCCTCCTTCGAAGGAACGATTACTTCATAATTTGGATGTGGTTCGAGCTTTGAAGTTCTGTCTTTAAGCTATGAAGGATTCTAGACAGCATTCGGCATTGTTTGTTGTCTATTCTGGGAAGGGCAGAAGGCTTCTGCCACTTCCCTATCTTTTTGGTTGCGAAGCATTATCCGCTTATCATATGAAACAGCGGTACATAAGCCTCCTCAGAGTATTACGGCTCATTCAACTAGAGCTGTGGCTTCTTCTTGGGCCTTCAAAAATTAGGCCTCTATGGAGCAGATTTGTAGGGCGGCTACCTGGTCCTCCTTACATACTTTTTCAAAGTTTTACAAATTTTACGTGTTTGCTTCGGCCGAAGCAGCTTTTGGGAGATAGTTTTTACAGGCTATTGTGCCCTCAGAATAGGGTCCGCCTCTCTTTTTACCCTCCTGTTTTTCATTGTGTCCTCTAGAGCTTGGGTATATGTTTCCACAAGTAAGGAATGAAGCCGTGGACTCTCCTCATATTAAGATGGAAAACATAAATTATGCTTACCTGATAATTTCATTTCCATCTGTATGAGGAGAGTCCACGGCCCTCACACGTTTTCTCCATTGGGCGGACCAAAATTTTTGTTTCTTTATCTGGCACCAACTATACCCTGATATTTCTCCTACTGTTCCTTGTTCCCACGTCAGAATGACTGGGGGATGAGGTAGGTGGGGGAGGTATTTAAGCTTTTGTCTGGGGTGTCTCTGCCTCCTCCTGGTGGCCAGGTTCTGTATTCACACAAGTAAGGAATGAAGCCGTGGACTCCTCATATAGATGGAAATGAAATTATCAGGTAAGCATAATTTATGTTTTTGGTGTTTTTGAATAGTTTTTGCCTTTTTTGGGGTTTTAGTTTTTCAATGATAAAATATGTTTCTCTTGTTAAGTGTATCCAGTCCACGGATCATCCATTACTTATGGGATATTCTCCTTCCCAACAGGAAGTTGCAAGAGGATCACCCACAGCAGAGCTGCTATATAGCTCCTCCCCTAACTGTCATACCCAGTCATTCTCTTGCAACTCTCAACTAAGATGGAGGTCGTAAGAGGACTGTGGTGTTTTATACTTAGTTTATTTCTTCAATCAAAAGTTTGTTATTTTTAAATGGTGCCGGAGTGTACTGTTTATCTCAGGCAGTATTTAGAAGAAGAATCTGCCTGCGTTTTCTATGATCTTAGCAGAAGTAACTAAGATCCATGGCTGTTCTCACATATTCTGAGGAGTGAGGTAACTTCAGAGAGGGTATTCGTTCCCAGGAGTAATAGATTGTGTACTCTCACGACCATGAAAGAAATTAATTTATCAGTTAAGCATAAATTATGTTTTTGTACAAACTTATTTGTATATATGTATTTCATCATGTATACTTACCTGATAAATACATTTCTTTCATGGTGGTAAGAGTCCACAAGACCCTACCCTGTGTTTTCCTGGTGGTGTGTGTTGTGTTTTGTTTAGTTGTTTTTTTCTTCGGGGGGGGGGTTCTTACGCACAACTTTTTTCCCTGCTCCTATTTTTTGCTCTTGATTCTTACCTCTTTGGCTTGGCTCTATGTCATGCTGAGTTTCCAGTGAGGTGGGTAGGGGTTTTATAGCGTTCCAGTGAGGTGGGGAGGTTTTTTTTTTTTTTTTTGCTTTCTCCTATTGGTAGGGAAGAGTAATTCCCAAGAGTAATTGATCGGGGACTCTCATTACCATGAAAGAAATTCATTTATCAGTTGAGCATAAATTATGTTTTTGTACAATCTTATTTGTTCAAATGTATTTCCTTCTTATTTTGTGGTGTTTTTTTCCTCAGGACTGATCTGTCGTACATTGCCTAAAGGTAGCCCTCATCCAGAGCACAAAGAAAGAACAGTCTTGACAGGTTCCATTATGCAAGGTACATCATGCCTAGAGTATTTTTTTAAAGCCTGTATTGACATGCAATTTTACAATCTAAATGGGAAGCTTTTACAGAAAATTAGATAGGCTATGCTATGTTTAAAGTTGTTATTTTTTTGTAGGCACACCTAGAACAACTTCAGATAATTTTGATGATGGTCTGAAGTATGCAAAGCAAATAAAACGTGAAAGCCCTCCAATTCGGTCATTTGAAGGTAATATCTCCAAGGGCAAGCCATATGATGGCATCACCACAATTAAAGAGATGGGTCGATCCATTCATGAAATCCCCAGGCAAGATCTTATATGCCAAGAAAGCCGAAAAACCCCTGAAAGCTCAAGGCCCATAATGGAAGGTTCAATTTCTCAGGTGATTAAATTGCTATGATAACTCTTAATAATTTTGTGTATAGTACAGACATGTATTTTTTGTTTTTGTTTTTTGCTAGCTAAATGTTGTTAAAAAAATAACTTTGCCATTTTCTCCCACAGGGCACACCTATAAAATATGAAGGATCTTCTGGTCAGTCTGCCATCAAACATAATGTAAAATCATTAATCACAGGGCCTAGTAAGTTGCCTAGAGGAGTGACACCAATGGATATGATGCCAGAGAATTTAAAAGTAGTTGATAGAACAAAATATGAGGACTTAAAATCATCTGATTCCATCCGTTCAAGGTCAGGTCAGTCAGTACTTAGATCAACACTACATGAAACCTCAAAGTCTCAGCTTAGCCCTGGCATTTATGAAGATTCCAATGCAAGGAGGACACCAGTCAGTTACCCCAGCCCAATGTCCAGAAGTTCGCCAATGGCACGATCATCAGAAGGTAAGTGCTTATTAGGAACATAGTGTCTTTAGGTGTAGTAAAGGAACAAGGCTAGGAGTTATCAATTGTAAGATAGCAAATATTGCTGGTTTTACTTAACCATAACTTACAATTCACAGTCATTTAGATATTTTACTATTTCAGAATTTTAGAAACCTAGTCTATGCATACATTATTTTCCTGTTAGAGCGATTTTCTTATACTCTTTCTTTCATATGATAGTGAGAGTCTACCACTCCTAGAATTCAACTCCTGGCCACTAGGAGACAAAAATCACCAAAGCTTCCAAGAGCACTTCATCCCTCCCACCTCTCTGGTATGTCAGTCTAATCTTTGCCTCCCAGGAGGAAACCAAAGAATTAATCTGCTCCAGATTCTTCATTGAGAGGTTCTCAGACTGATTCGCCCACAGAGAGCTGCTACTGAGAGACAGAGGGAAGTTTGGACTATAGGGTAGAATGGGACAGGGTTGGATTCCTTGTTTCCTTCTTCTCCCTTTAACAAATTGTTCCCGGTCCTAGACTCTCAATGGAGTTGTGAGGTTCCGTCCCTAAAATCTTCAACCTTGCTAAACCTACTACTATCCCGCTTGAGGATAGCTCTTCGTTTACAGAGCACATGGATAAAGGATGGAAACTCTGTTAAGAAAGATGATTCAACATACAGGATATTTGTTTTAACTGGCGGGGACTGTTGCCGCAGTTGCTTGAGAAACTACCTTCGGGTGTGACTCCTTATAGGATTTGATCAGGGTGGTGGGTCCCCTCGACGTTACACAGGAAAGATTTACGGCCTTGAGGTGTGCTAAGTCTTTTATCTGTGATGCTATTAGGCAGATTATTTGCCTGAATGCTAGGGCTTCAGCTTTTTCTGTTCAGGCTTGTCGGACAATGGCTGAAGTCATGGTCTGCGGATATGACTTCTAAGTCTTGACTTCTTTCTCTCCCCTTTAAGGAAATGATTTTGTTTCGTTCAGGCGTGGACTTAATTATCTCCACGGTCACAGGGGGCAAGGGTGCCCTCCTACCGCAAGAGTATATGAACTAGTCTGAGGAAGAATTTTCGTTCTGACAAAGCCCATGTCAGCAGTCCTCCGCTAAGCCTGAGCAAACCAAGAGCTCTTGGAAGCCGGCTCAGTCCTGGAATAGATCCAAGCAGAGCAAGAAGCCCGCCGAGTCTAAGTAGGCAAGATTGTGCGGTCCCTGGTCCTCTTCTGGATTGTGTAGGGGGGGCAGTTTGTCACTCTTTTCAGTTGCTTGGTTCAGGAACGTGGGTCCTGGAGGTCATAGCTTAGGGTTACAAGATAGGTTTCAAGTCTCCCATGGGCAGATTCCTCCTCTCTCTCCTGTCTTCCAGGCTTTTCTGGGGTGTGTACGGGATCTGTCCTCTTAGCAGTTATTGTCCCGGTGCCTATCGCAGTGAGAAGTTTGGGATTCTATTCAAACCTTTTCGTGGTCCCAAAGGAGGAGGGAACTTTCAGTCCGATTTGGACCTTAAGTGCTTAAACAGGTTTTTAAATGTCCCCTCGTTCAAGAGGGAGACTATAGGTCCATTCTTCCCCTCGTTAGAGAAGGGCAGTTCATAACCACGAAAGATCTGAAGGATGCTTCCTTCACGTACCAATCCTCAAGGACCACTTCCAGTTTCTAGGGTTTGCGTTCCTGGACCAGCACTTCCAGTTTATTGATCTTCCGTTTGGTCTAGCTACGGCTTCAAGAAATATTTAGAAGATCAGACCATTAGGAATCTCTCCCATGGATGGAAGATAAATCTAGAAAGAGTTCTCTTGTATCAAGTACCAGGGTAGAATTCGGGTACTATAATAGACTCCATAGACATGAGAATATTTCTAATAGACCAGAAACGTTGCAAGCTAGCTTCTGTTCTCCCATCTGTTCTCCCATCTGTTCTCCCATCTGTTCTCCCATCTGTTCTCCCATCTGTTCTCCCATCTGTTCTCCCATCCGTTCTCCCATCCGTTCTCCCATCCGTTCTCAAGTCTCTGAACTTAAAGATTGGTAATTGAACAATTAGTACCTAAACGTAGTGGTTTCTCTGATTCTGTGATTGAAACCTTGACTCATGCTCGTAAGCCTGTAACTAGGAAGATATATCATAAGTTCTGGAAGGTCTTTATTTCCTTGTGTAGAAGAACCATGTTTTAGAGGATAGTACATGGATAGGAAATTAGACTTTCTTCATTAAAGACAATTTCTACAAGGGGGTTACATGTTTTAACCAGCCATCAGTATTGCTTGTGTTACAGCAGCTACTGCTCTTTGATGTGCCAATATTTCTGATCAGATTTCAGAAGATACTATAGTAGAATATTTTCAAAACCGTTTTAAAATTCTTAGGTCAACAAGTGCCTTTATCTGTGATACTATTGTGGACATAATTAGTTTTAAAAGGCAAAGATATTACCTTATTTATTTTGACTACAAGTTGTGGTCCCAGTTACTCCTCTGGTAAGGGGCACATTATGCCTTTTTTCGAAAGGCCTGGTATATCTGTTCAAGATCCTTGGGTTCTTAACATAGTTTCTCAGGGATGCAAAAAAGGATTTCAAATCAAGGCCTCCCATAGGACCCTCTAAAGGCACAATACTTTTTTTCAGCTCCTATGTCAGAACAAGCCTAGGGTTTTTATTCTAACCCTTTTTATTGTTCCCAAGAAAAAGGGGATTTTCAGGCCTATTTTGGGTTTTTAAAACTTTAATCATGTGTATCAGGGTTCCTACTTTCAAAATGAAAATCATTTTTACTATTCTTCCCTGTCCAGCCGGGTCACTATATGTCTACAATAACTTTGAAGGATGCTTCCTTCATATCATATCCACAAGGACCTTTACCCAGTTCTTAAAGGGATATGAAACTCAACATTTTCTTTCTTGATTCAGATAGAGCATGCAATTTTAAACTACTTTCAACTTTACTTCTATTATAAATTTTTCTTTGTTATCTTGGTATCTTTTGTTGACAAGCAGAGACATATGCTTATGAGCCGGCTCATTTCTAGAGCACTATATGGCAGCAGTTTTTCAAGATGGTTTTCTATTTGCAAGCGCACTAGATTTTAGTACTAGATTTTAGTACATTTTCCTGTCATGTAGTGCTTCAGATGCCTACCTAGGTATCTCTTCAATAAAGAATATCATGGGAACAAAGCAAATGTTATCACTTTTTTTAATGAAAGTTCACAATTTCCAGCATCTGGGACACGAGCGGTGTGCAAACTAAGATGGTTCTGCACAAACCCCCAACAATAGCAGCAACTCAAGGAATTGCCGCACCACCAATCTGCAGAAGTATCAGAAATGTATTGAACCAGACTGTAAAAATAAACAACGTTTCGGACAGGTGTCCTTAGTCATGTCTGGCTCAATACATTTCTGAAACTTCTGCAGATTGGTGGTGCGGCTATTCCTTGAGTTGCTACTTTTTTTTTTTTTAATGGTATGCTATGTCTGAATCACAAAAGATCATTTTAGAATTTCATATCCCTTTAAGGTTTGCTTTCCTGGACAATCTCTAAGTTTTTTTTTGCTCTACCAATAAGTCTAGCTACTGATCCCAGAATTGTTACAATAGCTATGGGAACTCTTTTGTCTGTAATAACAGTTCAAGGTACTTTGGTTACGCCATACCTGATCAATATCTTTGGTAGTAGCTCCATCTTTTCTTTTAGCAGAATCCCATCCCAATGAGATTGTCTTTCTCCTCAGTCCAGGTTCTCTTTCCTTGGAGTCTTTTTAGATTAAATAAAGAGTCTCTCTTTATCAAATCAAAAGCATTTAAAGTTATAGACGACTTGTACAATACTTCAGACATTTTCCAATCCGCATGTAGCCCTATGCATGGAAGTATTCGGTCTGATGGTTGCAGCATAATCGATTTGCTAATTTTCACAAGATACCTTTTCTCCTTTGCATACTAAGTCAATGGGGCAAGGATGACTCTCAGCTTTCTCAAAGGATCCTTTTTGAATTCCACAACTAAGCAATCTCTATCTTGGTGGATAGATCTCCAGCAGCTATTTTCAAGCTACTAAGGATTTTAGACAGTCTTTTAATTTGTTTTCTCTGGTCTATGCAAAAGCCAGAAGACTTCTGAAGCAGCCTTTATTAGGAAAGTCCTCCATGCAGCAGTGTCTGGAAATTAGGTGCCTGCCTTTTTAAAACTTTTTGTCCCATCCAACTTTATTCGTGGACTCCACAGCTTGGGTATTGGTTCCCAAGAGTAATGGATCATGGACTATCACCACCTTATGAAAGAAAACAAAGTTTATGCTTACCTGATAAATTTCTTTCATGGTGGTAAAAGTTTGGGAGCACCGCCCATTTTTATTCAGTCGGCAGTTTTAGTTTGCACCTCATTTCCCCTGCTTTGTCCTTTTCTACTTGTTTTTTCTACTTCTTGCTTGGCTATACATCAGGCATACCAGAGAGGTGGGAGGGATTGAAGTGCTTTGGAAGTTTTGGGAATGTTTGCCGCCTCCTAGTGTCCAGGAGTAATGGCTCTTGGACTTTCATCGCAATGAAAGAAATTAATTTATCAGATAAGCATAATTTTTTGTTTTTATTAGCATTTTATTTTAAAAAAAAATCTTTATTCTTGCTATATACCTTTCCTAATGCTCTTAACCATTTATAATGCTGTCTTTACAACTGAAGAAAATAATTTAATTTTTTATTTATTAACTCTAATTGCTTTAATATGACTAGTTTTATAATTCCTCGGTATTTGAAATGCGCAAACATGTTATGTGAAAATGAGAAAAGTGCATATCCATGTCTTCTTAAAAAAATTTGCTTTTCCTGTTTAGGTGGAATGACACTAGGGAAGTCTTCCAGTCATGAAAGAAAAAGCACATTAACCCCCACACAGAGAGAAAACATAGTTGTGAAGTCTCCGGTTCCTGGTGTAGACCCTTCGACAGCACACAGTCCATTTGATCCCCACCTCCGTGGTGCCAATCCAGGAGACGTCTACAGGGCTCACCTGCCACCTCATCTAGATCCATCCTTGCAGTTTCACAGAGCTTTAGATCCTGGTATGTAAACCATAGCAGCAATCTTTATTGTATTTGAATTATATATGTTCTCTTAATAATGCAATTTCTTTTAATACTTTTTAGACTAGGACAGAAGGTTTTGAGGGGATCTGTTTGCAAGTTAGATCTGTTCTGAGATCTATTGTTTTGTGAAATAAGAAAAAAGCCTCCAACTCATTCTGCTAGGGCTGATTTATCTTTCTTGGCCTTGCCAGTATTAGAGGCAAAAAGGTCAAAATTGAAACATGCATGTGTGCGTTTCAGTTTTAAATAGAAGCATTTTTGCAATCTACTTACATTAGCAAAAAAAAGTTATTACTGTTTCAGCAGCATATGTGCTTTAATAAACAGAGCATCAGGATTCAAAAATCATGCCTACTCAGAGAGCTGGCGGCGGCGTGTATTACGTCAACAAAGACTTAATTTGAGTCATGCAAGCCACTCCTGACTAAGCGAAGGTGTGGTGTTTCAATACAAATGCACAGGGAACTCAGAGTATATCTGCGTATGCTGCTTTAAAACCGGTGATAGCTTTTACTGGAAGCATTTTTGCTAATGGAAGCATATTGCAAGAATGTTTCTATTCAACAATGAAATGCATCAATGCACATTTCAATTTTGGTCTTTATCCCTTTTAAGACGGTTACTTAGTTTTCCATGCATGCGTAACTTTTTATTTCAGTTAAATGTGTTTATTGCAAGCTGTATATGGCTGGACTTTATTGTGCACAGTATTTTCTCAGATGTAGAAGGTAATTCTTTTGCTCGCCTGTTACAGGAACTTTCCAGAAACAAAGACATAAGTAAATACTTTTTATTATATTTCTTCTTTGAATGGCAAATAATAACAGGTTAATGTCAATATCAGATTCAAATACAGCAGGCGGTGAGACATCTAGAGATGTTAGTGTTAGAAAGCTCTTCTGCACAGGCTTTTATACTGGGTTATCATAAATTCACTAGTACACAAAGTTCTAGAATATTCTCTTAAATTCTACAGTGAAAATAAGAAGATTGTGTAAAATAAAGTAGGCATGTTTTAAATGGCCATGATACCCAAATGTTTAAACACTTGACAGTGATGCAGTATAGCTGTAAAAAGCTGACTAGAAAATATCACCTGAACATCTCTATGTAAAAAAGAAAGATATTTTACCTAAAAAGTTTCTCAGTAGCCACATCCCATTGTAAAGGACTTCTAAGCAACAAATCAGTATGTCTGTCCCGGGACAGCGGAAGGAGCGAGCTTTCGTGCACAATCTTATTTCCCTATTCAGGGTAAGGAAGTTTACTATGTAATCGCATTAGATCACAGTAAAAGAGTTCATGACCTCAGCACTGTTGATGCTGATTGGATGCTGTTCATTTCTTCATTTTTTTTTTTATTTTTTTTTTTACCTGCAGCTAAGCAGCAGTTGAGTATAACTTTTTACATAGAACTTACTCCGCTGAGCTGAGGAGATTGTGAGGTAAAATTTCTTCCTTTTTTACATAGAGATGCTCAGGTGATATTTTCCTGTCAGCTTTTTACAGTTATACTGCATCAGTTTCAAGTGATTTAGCTTCTGAATATTATGTCCCTTTAACAAAATATTCATTTTGTGACATACATTAAAGCAGTGAAGATGCGGGCAGACTTAAAAACAGCCTGGTACTGAGACACATTCCACTTTTCTTTCATATGGGGTTTAGAGTCCACAAGCCATTAGTTCTGGATTTTAACACATGGCCAAAAGTTTGATAAAATAACTAAATTAGAAAGTGCCTTACATTTGAATGCTATATCTGAATCTTTTCTGAAATATTTTTTTGGGGTTTCATATTCCTTTAAAACCTCTGCTATGATTTACTCAGCACTGGATGGGCTAGCTACTGGAAGCAGTCATTTCTGAAGCTGGTAAGCTCAGTGGAGTGGGTGCATCTGAGGTAAGTGTGAACACATGCACTCACATAGCCCACAGGCTATTAGCAGGTACATTTGTTATGTTACATCATAGCCATGTAGACACATTTTATCCCAGACATTTTAATACAGACTTTAACACTAGATTTGTTATGTTTGATATGGATACTTCATGTGACCTTTTTAGTAATAATATACACAACTATTTTATTTTTTATGAAATTATTTTCTGTTAGGGCTGTCAGTTATTTTTTTTATCAGCGCTATGTGTACGTGCTTCAGCTTCATGCTGCGAGTTCGCTTGCCTTTACTGCATGCACTTTGACTTTACATCCGGGGGAGTGGTCTCTCCATCCAGATGTATTTTTTCAGATTGTACAGATGTGGGGTCTTCAAGAAATAGATCTGATGGCTTTCCATCTAAACGAGAAACTTCCCAGATACCTTTCCAAGTCCAGGGATTCTCAGGCGGAGATGGTGGATGCGTTAGCAGTTCCTTGGTTTTACCAACTTGCATATGTTTTTCTGCCTCTAATTCTTCTTCCAAGGGTGATCTCCAAAATCATAATGGAACAATTAGATGTGTTTCTTATAGCACCAGCATGGTCTCACAGGTTTTGGTATGCAGATCTTGTCCGGTTGTCAACCTTGGCCACTTGTTTAAGGCTAGACCTTCTGTCTCGAGGGCCGTTTTTCCATCAGGATCTCAAATCGCTAAATTTGAAGGTATGGAAATTGAACGCATAGTGCTTAGTCATAGAGGTTTCTCTGACTCGGCGATTAATACTATGTTGCAGGCTCGTAAGTCTGTTTCAAGGAAGATTTATTATCGGGTTTGGAAAACCTATATTTCATGGTGTTCTCATAAATTCTCTTGGCATTCTTTTAGAATTCCTAGAATTTTACAGTTTCTTCAGGACGGTTTGGATAAAGGTTTGTCTGCAAGTACTTTGAAGGGACAAATCTCTGTTCCTTCCATTTTATTTTATAGAAAGATTGCTACACTTTCTAATATTCACTGTTTTGCTCAGGCTTTGGTCCGTATCAAGCCTGTTATTAAATCTATTTCTCCTCCTTGGAGTTTTAATTTGGTTTTGAGGGTTTTGCAGGCTCCTCCTTTTGAGCCTATGCATTCTTTGGATATTAAACTACTTTCTTGGAAAGTTTTGTTCCTTTTGGCTATCTCTTCTGCTAGAAGAGTTTCGAATTGTCTGCTCTCTTGTGAGTCTCCTTTTCTGATTTTCCATCAGGATAAAGCTGTTTTGTGGACTTCGTTTAAATTTCTTACGAAGGTTGTGAATTCTAACAACATTAGTAGGAAAATTGTTGTTCTTTCCTGTTGTCTGAAACTCTGAATCCTAAGAATTCTCTTGAGAAATCGTTACCCTCTTTGGATATGGTAAGAGCTTTGAAATACTATGTTGAGGCTACTAAAGATTTCACGAAGACTTCTAGTCTATTTGTTGTCTTTTCTGGTTCTAGTAAAGGTCAGAAAGCCTCTGCCATTTCTTTGGCATCTTGGTTAAAGCTTTTGATTCACAAGGCTTACTTGGTGGCGAGGCAGTTTCTGCCTCAGAGAATTACGGCTCATTCTACTAGATCAGTTGCCACTTGGACTTTTAAGAATGAAGCTTCGGTTGATCAGATTTGTAAGACAGCAAATTGGTCTTCTTTGCATACATTTACTAAATTTTACCTTTTCAATGTATTTGCTTCTTCTGAAGCAGTCTTTGGTATAAAAACTAAATTTATGCTTACCTGATAAATTTCTTTCTTTTGCGATGTACCGAGTCCACGGATTCATCCTTACTTGTGGGATATTATCCTTCCTAACAGGAAGTGGCAAAGAGAGCACCACAGCAGAGCTGTCTATATAGCTCCCCCCTTAACTTCACCCCACAGTCATTCGACCGAAGGCCAAGGAAGAAAAAGGAGAAACTATAAGGTACAGAGGTGACTGAAGTTTTTAATCAAAAATACCATTGGTCTTTAATAGACAGGGCGGGCCGTGGACTCGGTACATCGCAAAAGAAAGAAATTTATCAGGTAAGCATAAATTTTGTTTTCTTTTGCATGATGTATCGAGTCCACGGATTCATCCTTACTTGTGGGATACCAATACCTAGGACACGGATGAAGGGAGGGACAAGACAGAAACCTAAATGGAAGGCACCACTGCTTGCAAAACCTTTCTCCCAAAAATAGCCTCAGAAAAATCAAAAGTATCAAATTTGGAAAAGGTATGAAGCGAAGACCAAGTCGCAGCCTTACAAATCTGTTCAACAGAAGCATAATTTTTAAAAGCCCATGTGGAAGCTACCTCTCTAGTAGAATGAGCTGTAATCCTTTCAGGAGGCTGCTGTCCAGCAGTCTCATAAGCCAAACGCAAACGGATGATGCTTTTCAGCCAAAAGGAAAGAGAAGTCGCCGTAGCCTTTTGACCCCTACGCTTTCCAGAATAGACAACAAACAAAGAAGATGTTTGACGAAAATCTTTGGTTGTCTGCAAATAAAATTTCAAAGCACGAACCACGTCCAAGTTATGCAACAGACGTTCCTTCTTACAAGAAGGATTAGGACACAGAGAAGGAACAACAATTTCCTGATTGATATTCCTGTTAGTAACAACCTTAGGTAGGAACCCAGGCTTGGTACGTAAAACCACCTTATCAGCATGGGACACAAGATAAGGCGAGTCACATTGTAATGCAGATAGTTCAGAAACTCTTCAAGCTGAAGAGATAGCAAATGGGAACAAAACTTTCCAAGATAAAAGCTTAATATCTATGGAATGCATGGGTTCAAACGGAACCCCCTGAAGAACTCTAAGAACTAAATTTAGACTCCATGGCGGAGCAATAGGTTTAAACACAGGCTTAATTCTAACTAAAGCCTGAAAAAAAGCCAGAACGTCTGGAACATCTGCCAGACGCTTGTGCAACAAAATAGACAGAGCAGGTATCTGTCCTTTTAGAGAACTAGCTGACAATCCTTTCTCCAAACCCTCTTGGAGAAAAGACAAAATCCTAGGAATCCTGATTTTACTCCAGGAGAAGCCTTTGGATTTGCACCAAAAAAGATATTTATGCCATATCTTATGATAGATTTTCCTGGTAACAGGCTTTCGAGCCTGAATCAAGGTATTTATGACTGACTCAGAGAAACCCCGCTTTGATAGAATCAAGCGTTCAATCTCCAAGCAGTCAGTTGCAGAGAAATTAGATTTGGATGCTTGAATGGACCTTGAATCAGAAGGTCCTGTCTCAGCGGCAGAAACCATGGTGGAAGAGATGACATGTCCACCAGGTCTGCATACCAAGGCGCTATCAAAATCACCGATGCTCTCTCCTGTTTGATTCTGGCAATCAGACGTGGAAGGAGAGGGAAAGGTGGAAACACATAAGCCAGGTTGAACGACCAGGGTACTGCTAGAGCATCTATCAGTACTGCCTGAGGATCCCTTGACCTTGAGCCGTAACAAGGAAGTTTGGCGTTCTGACGAGACGCCATCAGATCCAATTCTAGTGTGCCCCATAGCCGAACCAGTTGAGCAAACACCTCCGGATGGAGTTCCCACTCCCACGGATGAAAAGTCTGACGACTTAGAAAATCTGCCTCCCAGTTCTCCACACCTGGGATATAGATCGCTGACAGATGGCAAGAGAGAGCCTCTGCCCATCGGATTATCCTTGAGACCTCTATCATCGCTATGGAACTCCTTGTTCTGCCCTGATGATTGATATAAGCCACAGTCGTGATGTTGTCCGACTGAAACCTGATGAATCTGGCCGAAGCCAGGTGAGGCCATGCCTGGAGAGCATTGAATATCGCTCTTAATTCAAGAATATTTATCGGTAGGAGAGCCTCCTCCCGAGTCCACAAACCCTGAGCCTTTAGGGAATTCCAGACTGCACCCCAGCCCAGAAGGCTGGCGTTTGTCGTCACTATAACCCATTCTGGCCTGCGGAAACACATTCCCTGGGACAGATGATCCTGTGACAACCACCAAAGAAGAGAGTCTCTGGTCTCTTGATCCAGATTTATCTGATGAGATAAATCCACATAATCCCCATTCCACTGATTGAGCATGCATAGTTGCAGTGGTCTGAGATGCAAGCGAGCAAACGGAACTATCTCCATTGCCGCTACCATTAGACCGATTACCTCCATACACTGAGCCACTGACGGCCGAGGAATGGAGTGAAGAGCTCGGCAGGTGGACAAAATCTTTGATTTCCTGACCTCCGTCAGAAATGTTTTCATGTCCACTGTGTTTATCAGAGTCCCTAGAAATGAAACTCTTGTGAGGGGGGAAAGAGAACTCTTTTTTATGTTCACCTTCCAACCGTGAGATCTTAGAAAGGCCAATACTACGTCTGTGTGAGACTTGGTTAGTTGGAAGGTCGACGCTTGAATCAGAATGTCGTCTAGATAATGCGCCACTGCTATGCCCCGTGGCCTTAGAACCGCTAGAAGGGACCCTAGCACCTTTGTGAAGATTTGTGGCGCCGTGGCCAACCCGAAAGGAAGAGCCACAAACTGATCATGCTTGTCCAGAAAGGCGAACCTGAGGAACTGGTGATGATCTTTGTGGATAGGGATGTGCAGATACGCATCCTTTAAATCCACGGTGGTCATATATTGACCCTCCTGGATCAATGGTAAGGTAGTCCGAATGGTCTCCATCTTGAAAGATGGGACTCTTAGGAACTGGTTTAGGATCTTGAGATCCAGAATTGGTCTGAATGTTCCCTCCTTTAAACAGATAAACAGATTGGAGTAGAACCCCTGCCCTTGTTCTGCTTTTGGAACTGGGCAGATCACTCCCATGGTAAAAAGGTCTTCTACACAGCGTAAGAACGCCTCTCTTTTTGTCGGGTTTACAGACAATTGAGAAAGATGGAACCTCCCCCTTGGAGGGGAGTCCTTGAAATCTAGAAGGTATCCCTGGGTTACAATTTCTACTAACATAGAAATAGGGGAACACTTTGGGTGTGTGCACTATCCTTATAGGAAAATAGACAAAGACATTAGAAGTTTCTTGTGAAAAATATCTTGTAAACAGCTGCTGCTCAAAATAGAATGTTGTAAATATATATATACAGTAGTGGCGGTGTTCCCCCCACAATTCAAAACTCAAGGAAAGCAATTAGTCATCTGTAGATCAAAAGTGCATTTGTAAAAATGACTCGCCACTCACTGGCTCCTTGGCAAGGTGCTTCCTTAGTTACAGGTGCTGTATCCAGTATGCTAGGGACATCAACCCTATTTTTGTCACCTCCGGCTGCTTGTTGTTCAGTTTATCCAATTCCTCTATCTGGACAGGTAATGCTTTCTCTCCTTTGTAGCGCCCTTGGTTCCACAAAAGTCCCTTGGAAAGAAACAGTCTATTGCAGCATGCTGGCGGCTAACCTCTCGCAGTGAATATCCTTTACCTGTGCTCACTGTCTGGCCTGTATGTGAATAGACTTCAAAAAATGTATAACAGGAGCACCAGGTATAGTGATAAAATAATAAACTTTATTGAAATACAAAGGGTATATTAACCCCGGGTAAGAGCACACAAAAAAATTTTTTTTTAAAACCATCAAATAGATGAGCAAAAGCTGACCGGTTTCGGCTACTGCCTTACTCCTAGCCTGCTTAAAACTGCTTAACAGTTCACAACTTTAAAAACCCTCATCTGTGTTTCTATTGGTTCAGGGACTCACACCCCTTTTCTTCCAGCTTCATTCAATTAAACACTCATTTAGTTACACCAGAGTATCTACTGTTCACTATTATAGCTTATAAACTGAAAAATCCATTCTGCATATCAATATTCAAACTAAAAATTCCACACATAAACTCTATAGATTCATTAATAAGCTCTTATTTGTTAAATGTTAAATGTAAGATCTGTATTGTGCAGATACTCCCCAACATATATGAGGTGGTAAAACATTAGATCTGTATTGTGCAGATACTCCCCACACGTTACTTTGTTTACAAACATCTCACGTAATATATGGGAGGGTACAGCAAGCATAGCGGTCCAATTGGACAGAGTGTAAAATTCATCCAGAGCTAAGCGCTGTGAGACTTGCATGTTGATAGGCTATAACAAACGATATTCGTCCAATAGGAACACTTTTGAACAGTTACCTATGCCGATCAAATGCAAACCTCGCAGCTCAATGCAGTTAATCTATGCAGAGTTAAAAGGTAAGCCCTACTTACTAAGAAGTAGGATATTCTCACTTTATTAGCGCATATCGCAGATGGTCATTATAACTCTATATAGTGATTTGGGTTTTGCCTGAGGACACGGCAACCAATGTTACAATAGTATAATCTGCCGAAGTGATTTTAAACATGTATACACGCCATCTTACATTTAACATTTAACAAATAAGAGCTTATTAATGAATCGATAGAGTTTGTGTGGAATTTGTAGTTTGAATATTGATATGCAGAATGGATTTTTCAGTTTATAAGCTATAATAGTGAACCGTAGATACTCTGGTGTAACTAAATGAGTGTTTAATTGAATGAAGCTGGAAGAAAAGGGGTGTGAGTCCCTGAACCAATAGAAACACAGATGAGGGTTTTTAAAGTTGTGAACTGTTAAGCAGTTTTAAGCAGGCTTAGGAGTAAGGCAGTAGCCGAAACCGGTCAGCCTTTGTTCATCTGTTTGATGGTTTAAAAAAAAATGTTTTTTGTGTGTTCTTACCCGGGGTTAATATACCCTTTGTATTTCAATAAAGTTTATTATTTTATCACTATACCTGGTGCTCCTGTTATACATTTTTTGAAGTCTACAATTTCTACTACCCAGGAATCCTGAACGTCTCTTGCCCAGGCCTGAGCAAAGAGAGAGAGTCTGCCCCCTACTAGATCCGGTCCCGGATCGGGGGCTACCCCTTCATGCTGACTTAGTGGCAGCTGCAGGCTGCCTGTTTACCCTTGTTCCAAGCCTGATTAGGTCTCCAGGTTGGCTTGGATTGAGCAAAGTTCCCCTCTTGCTTTGCAGCAGAGGAAGAGGAAGTGGGACCACTCTTGAAGTTTTGAAAGGAACGAAAATTATTTTGTTTGGTCCTTGTCTTATTTGACTTATCCTGAGGGAGGGTATGACCCTTCCCTCCAGTGTCTGAAATGATCTTTCAGTGCAGGCCCAAATAAGGTCTTACCTTTGAAAGGGATGGACAAAAGCTTAGATTTAGATGACACATCAGCTGACCAGGACTTAAGCCCTAACGCTCTACGCGCTAAAATGGCAAAACCTGAATTCTTTGCTGCTAACTTAGCAAGATGAAAGGCGACGTCCGTAATAAAAGAATTAGCCAATTTAAGAGCCTTAATTCTGTCCAAAATATCATCTAGTGGGGTCTCCATCTGAAGAGCCTCTTCCAGAGCTCAAACCAAAATGCAGCTGCAGTGGTTACAGGAACAATGCATGCTATAGGTTGAAGAAGAAAACCTTGATGAACAAAAATTTTCTTTAGGAGACCCTCTAATTTTTTATTCATAGGATCAATGAAAGCACAACTGTCTTCAATAAGTATAGTTGTACGCTTAGCCAGAGTAGAAATAGCTCCCTCCTCCTTAGGGATCGTCTGACATGAGTCCTTTATGGTTTCAGAAATAGGGAATATTTCTCCAACATAGGTGTGTCCGGTCCACGGCGTCATCCTTACTTGTGGGATATTCTCCTCCCCAACAGGAAATGGCAAAGAGCCCAGCAAAGCTGGTCACATGATCCCTCCTAGGCTCCGCCTACCCCAGTCATTCTCTTTGCCGTTGTACAGGCAACATCTCCACGGAGATGGCTTAGAGTTTTTTAGTGTTTAACTGTAGTTTTTCATTATTCAATCAAGAGTTTGTTATTTTCAAATAGTGCTGGTACGTACTATTTACTCAGAAACAGAAAAGAGATGAAGAATTCTGTTTGTATGAGGAAAATGATTTTAGCAACCGTAACTAAAATCCATGGCTGTTCCACACAGGACTGTTGAGAGCAATTAACTTCAGTTGGGGGAACAGTTTGCAGTCTCTTGCTGCTTGAGGTATGACACATTCTAACAAGACGATGTAATGCTGGAAGCTGTCATTTTCCCTATGGGATCCGGTAAGCCATGTTTATTACGATTGTAAATAAGGGCTTCACAAGGGCTTATTTAAACTGTAGACTTTTTCTGGGCTAAATCGATTGATTATTAACACATATTTAGCCTTGAGGAATCATTTTATCTGGGTATTTTGATATAATAATATCGGCAGGCACTGTTTTAGACACCTTATTCTTTAGGGGCTTTCCCCAAGCATAGGCAGAGTCTCATTTTCGCGCCGGTGTTGCGCACTTGTTTTTGAGAGGCATGGCATGCAGTCGCATGTGAGAGGAGCTCTGATACTTATAAAAGACTTCTGAAGGCGTCATTTGGTATCGTATTCCCCTTTGGGTTTGGTTGGGTCTCAGCAAAGCAGATACCAGGGACTGTAAAGGGGTTTAAAGCTTAAAACGGCTCCGGTTCCGTTATTTTAAGGGTTAAAGCTTCCAAAATTGGTGTGCAATATTTTCAAGGCTTTAAGACGCTGTGGTGAAAATTTGGTGAATTTTGAACAATTCCTTCATGTTTTTTCGCAATTGCAGTAATAAAGTGTGTTCAGTTTAAAATTTAAAGTGACAGTAACGGTTTTATTTTAAAACGTTCTTTGTACTTTCTGATCAAGTTTATGCCTGTTTAACATGTCTGAACTACCAGATAGACTGTGTTCTGAATGTGGGGAAGCCAGAATTCCTATTCATTTAATTAAATGTGATTTATGTGATAATGACAATGATGCCCAAGATGATTCCTCAAGTGAGGGGAGTAAGCATGGTACTGCATCATTCCCTCCTTCGTCTACACGAGTCTTGCCCACTCAGGAGGCCCCTAGTACATCTAGCGCGCCAATACTCCTTACTATGCAACAATTAACGGCTGTAATGGATAATTCTGTCAAAAACATTTTAGCCAAAATGAACCCTTGTCAGCGTAAGCGTGGCTGCTCTGTTTTAGTTACTGAAGAGCATGACGACGCTGATATTAATATCTCTGAAGGGCCCCGAACCCAATCTGAGGGGGCCAGGGAGGTTTTGTCTGAGGGAGAAATTACTGATTTAGGGAACATTTCTCAGCAGGCTGAATCTGATGTGATTACATTTAAATTTAAATTGGAACATCTCCGCATTTTGCTTAAGGAGGTATTATCCACTCTGGATGATTGTGAAAATTTTGTCATCCCAGAGAAACTATGTAAAATGGACAAGTTCCTAGAGGTGCCGGGGCTCCCAGAAGCTTTTCCTATACCCAAGCGGGTGGCGGACATTGTTAATAAAGAATGGGAAAGGCCCGGTATTCCTTTCGTCCCTCCCCCCATATTTAAAAAATTGTTTCCTATGGTCGACCCCAGAAAGGACTTATGGCAGTCAGTCCCCAAGGTCGAGGGAGCGGTTTCTACTTTAAACAAACGCACCACTATTCCAATAGAGGATAGTTGTGCTTTCAAAGATCCTATGGATAAAAAATTAGAAGGTTTGCTTAAAAAGATGTTTGTTCAGCAGGGTTACCTTCTACAACCCATTTCATGCATTGTCCCTGTCACTACTGCCGCATATTTCTGGTTTGATGAACTGCTTAAGGTGCTCGATAGTGACTCTCCTCCTTATGAGGAGATTATGGACAGAATCAATGCTCTCAAATTGGCTAATTCTTTCACTCTAGACGCCTCTTTGCAATTGGCTAAGTTAGCGGCTAAGAACTCTGGGTTTGCTATTGTGGCGCGCAGAGCGCTTTGGTTGAAATCTTGGTCGGCTGATGCGTCTTCCAAGAACAAGCTACTAAACATTCCTTTCAAGGGGAAAACGTTGTTTGGTCCTGACTTGAAAGAGATTATCTCTGATATCACTGGGGGTAAGGGCCACGCCCTTCCTCAGGATCGGCCTTTCAAGGCAAAAAATAGACCTAATTTTCGTCCCTTTCGTAAAAACGGACCAGCCCAAGGTGCTACGTCCTCTAAGCAAGAGGGTAATACTTCTCAGGCCAAGCCAGCTTGGAGACCAATGCAAGGCTGGAACAAGGGAAAGCAGGCCAAGAAACCTGCCACTGCTACCAAGACAGCATGAAATATTGGCCCCCGATCCGGGACCGGATCTGGTGGGGGGCAGACTCTCTCTCTTCGCTCAGGCTTGGGCAAGAGATGTTCTGGATCCTTGGGCGCTAGAAATAGTCTCCCAGGGTTATCTTCTGGAATTCAAGGGACTTCCCCCAAGGGGGAGGTTCCACAGGTCGCAGTTGTCTTCAGACCACATAAAAAGACAGGCGTTCTTACATTGTGTAGAAGACCTGTTAAAAATGGGAGTGATTCATCCTGTTCCATTAAGAGAACAAGGGATGGGGTTCTACTCCAATCTGTTCATAGTTCCCAAAAAAGAGGGAACGTTCAGACCAATCCTAGATCTCAAGATCTTAAACAAATTTCTCAAGGTCCCATCGTTCAAGATGGAAACCATTCGAACTATCCTTCCTTCCATCCAGGAAGGTCAATTCATGACCACGGTGGATTTAAAGGATGCGTATCTACATATTCCTATCCACAAGGAACATCATCGGTTCCTAAGGTTTGCATTCCTGGACAAACATTACCAGTTCGTGGCGCTTCCTTTCGGATTAGCCACTGCTCCAAGGATTTTCACAAAGGTACTAGGGTCCCTTCTAGCGGTGCTAAGACCAAGGGGCATTGCAGTAGTACCTTACCTGGACGACATTCTGATTCAAGCGTCGTCCCTTCCTCAAGCAAAGGCTCACACGGACATTGTCCTGGCCTTTCTCAGATCTCACGGCTGGAAAGTGAACGTGGAAAAGAGTTCTCTATCCCCGTCAACAAGGGTTCCCTTCTTGGGAACAATTATAGACTCCTTAGAAATGAGGATCTTTCTAACAGAGGCCAGAAAAACAAAGCTTCTGGACTCTTGTCGGATACTTCATTCCGTTCCTCTTCCTTCCATAGCTCAGTGCATGGAAGTGATCGGTTTGATGGTGGCGGCGATGGACATAGTTCCTTTTGCGCGCATTCATCTAAGACCATTACAACTGTGCATGCTCAGTCAGTGGAATGGGGACTATACAGACTTGTCTCCGAAGATACAAGTAAATCAGAGGACCAGAGACTCACTCCGTTGGTGGCTGTCCCTGGACAATCTGTCTCACGGGATGATGTTCCACAGACCAGAGTGGGTCATTGTCACGACCGACGCCAGTCTGATAGGCTGGGGCGCGGTCTGGGGATCCCTGAAAGCTCAGGGTCTTTGGTCTCGGGAAGAATCTCTTCTACCGATAAATATTCTGGAACTGAGAGCGATATTCAATGCTCTCCAGGCCTGGCCCCAGCTTGCGAGGACCAGGTTCATACGGTTTCAATCAGACAACATGACGACTGTTGCGTACATCAACCATCAGGGGGGAACAAGAAGTTCCCTAGCGATGGAAGAAGTAACCAAAATTATTCTTTGGGCGGAGTCTCACTCCTGCCACCTGTCTGCTATCCACATCCCAGGAGTGGAAAATTGGGAAGCGGATTTTCTGAGTCGGCAGACATTGCATCCGGGGGAGTGGGAACTCCATCCGGAAATCTTTGCCCAAGTCACTCACCTGTGGGGCATTCCAGACATGGATCTGATGGCCTCTCGTCAGAACTTCAAAGTTCCTTGCTACGGGGCCAGATCCAGGGATCCCAAGGCGGCTCTAGTGGATGCACTAGTAGCACCTTGGACCTTCAAACTAGCTTATGTGTTCCCGCCATTTCCTCTCATCCCCAGGCTGATAGCCAGGATCAAGCAGGAGAGGGCGTCGGTGATCTTGATAGCTCCTGCGTGGCCACGCAGGACTTGGTATGCAGATCTGGTGAATATGTCATCGGCTCCACCTTGGAAGCTACCTTTGAGACGAGACCTTCTTGTTCAGGGTCCGTTCGAACATCCGAATCTGGTTTCACTCCAGCTGACTGCTTGGAGATTGAACGCTTGATTTTATCGAAGCGAGGATTCTCAGATTCTGTTATCGATACTCTTGTTCAGGCCAGAAAGCCTGTGACTAGAAAGATTTACCACAAAATTTGGAAAAAATATATCTGTTGGTGTGAATCTAAAGGATTCCCTTGGGACAAGGTTAAGATTCCGAGGATTCTATCCTTCCTTCAAGAAGGATTGGACAAAGGATTATCTGCTAGTTCCCTGAAGGGACAGATTTCTGCCTTGTCGGTATTACTTCACAAAAAGCTGGCAGCTGTGCCAGATGTTCAAGCCTTTGTTCAGGCTCTGGTTAGAATCAAGCCTGTTTACAAACCTTTGACTCCTCCTTGGAGTCTCAATTTAGTTCTTTCAGTTCTTCAGGGGGTTCCGTTTGAACCCTTACATTCCGTTGATATTAAGTTATTATCTTGGAAAGTTTTGTTTTTAGTTGCGATTTCTTCTGCTAGAAGAGTCTCAGAATTATCTGCTCTGCAGTGTTCTCCTCCTTATCTGGTGTTCCATGCAGATAAGGTGGTTTTACGTACTAAACCTGGTTTTCTTCCAAAAGTTGTTTCTAACAAAAACATTAACCAGGAGATTATCGTACCTTCTCTGTGTCCAAAGCCAGTTTCAAAGAAGGAACGTTTGTTGCACAATTTGGATGTTGTTCGCGCTCTAAAATTCTATTTAGATGCTACAAAGGATTTTAGACAAACATCTTCCTTGTTTGTTGTTTATTCAGGTAAAAGGAGAGGTCAAAAAGCAACTTCTACCTCTCTCTCTTTTTGGATTAAAAGCATCATCAGATTGGCTTACGAGACTGCCGGACGGCAGCCTCCCGAAAGAATCACAGCTCATTCCACTAGGGCTGTGGCTTCCACATGGGCCTTCAAGAACGAGGCTTCTGTTGATCAGATATGTAGGGCAGCGACTTGGTCTTCACTGCACACTTTTACCAAATTTTACAAGTTTGATACTTTTGCTTCTTCTGAGGCTATTTTTGGGAGAAAGGTTTTGCAAGCCGTGGTGCCTTCCATTTAGGTGACCTGATTTGCTCCCTCCCTTCATCCGTGTCCTAAAGCTTTGGTATTGGTTCCCACAAGTAAGGATGACGCCGTGGACCGGACACACCTATGTTGGAGAAAACAGAATTTATGTTTACCTGATAAATTTCTTTCTCCAACGGTGTGTCCGGTCCACGGCCCGCCCTGGTTTTTTTAATCAGGTCTGATATTTTATTTTCTTTAACTACAGTCACCACGGTACCATATGGTTTCTCCTATGCAAATATTCCTCCTTAACGTCGGTCGAATGACTGGGGTAGGCGGAGCCTAGGAGGGATCATGTGACCAGCTTTGCTGGGCTCTTTGCCATTTCCTGTTGGGGAGGAGAATATCCCACAAGTAAGGATGACGCCGTGGACCGGACACACCGTTGGAGAAAGAAATTTATCAGGTAAACATAAATTCTGTTTTTCTTAAAAACAGGAGGGGGAGCGAACGGAATACCTGGTCTATCCCACTCCTTAGTAACAATGTCCGAAATCCTCTTAGGGACCGGAAAAACATCAGTGTAAACAGGAACCTCTAAATATTTGTCCATTTTACACAATTTCTCTGGAACTACAATAGGGTCACAATCATCCAGAGTAGCTAAAACCTCCCTGAGCAATAAGCGGAGGTGCTCTAGCTTAAAGGGACAGTCTAGTCAAAATTAAACTTTCATGATTCAGATAGGGCATGCAATTTTTAACAACTTTCCAATTTACTTCTATTATCTAATTTGCTCAATTTCTTTAGATATCCTTTGTTGAAGAAATAGCAATGCACATATGTGAGCCAATCACACAAGGCCTCTAGGTGCAGCAACCAACCAATCAGCAGCTACTGAGCATATCTAGATATGCTTTTCAGCAAGTGATATCAAGAGAATGAAGCAAATTAGATAATAGAAGTAAATTAGAAAGTTGTTTAAAATGACATGCTCTTTCTAAATCACAAAAGAAAAAAATTGGCTTTCATGTCCCTTTAAATTTAAATGCCGTCATATCTGAATCTGTCTGAGGGAACTTCTTTCCTGAATCAGAAATCTCTCCCTCAGACAGCAAATCCCTCATCCCTACCTCAGAACATTGTGAGGGAATATCGGATACGGCTACTAAAGCGTCAGAAGGCTCAGCATTTGTTCTTAACCCAGAGCTACTGCGCTTCCCTTGCAACCCAGGCAGTTTAGATAAAACCTCTGTGAGGGTAGTATTCATAACTGAAGCCATATCTTGCAAGGTGAAAGAATTAGACGCACTAGAAGTACTTGGCGTCGCTTGTGCAGGCGTTTCCGGTTGTGACACTTGGGGAGAACTAGCTGGCAAAACCTGACTTCTTTCTGTCTGAGAATCATTTAATGCCAAAATATGCTGTTTGCAATTTATAGACATATCAGTACAAGTGGGACACATTCTAAGAGGGCGTTCCACAATGGCTTCTAAACAAATTGAGCAATGAGATTCCTCAGTGTCAGACATGTTTAACAGACTAGTAATAAAGCAAGCAAGCTTGGAAAACACTTTATTTAATAAAAAAAAAACACAATTTGCAAAAACGGTACTGTGCCTTTAAGAGAAAAAAAGGCATACACAAACTGCGAAACAGGTTAAAATTGCTTCAAATTTTCCGAAATTTTAACAGTGTACCCACTAAGCCTTAGAAGGATTGCACCATAATTAAATAAGCAATAAACCCGCAAATGACAAAACCGGATTGAAATTTGTCTAAAAACTGGTTAAAACACCTATTAGCACCTTTCCACAGCTCTGCTGTGGCCCTACCTGCTCTTAGGAACAATAATCTGGGGTTAAAGCTTCGAATAGGCCCTCAGAAGATTATCAGGACCTCAGGAGAAGTTGCTTGTCTGAATTACTAAATGCGGACCTGAGGCGTGAAAATAGGCCCCGCCCACCTCACTCGATGTTGCTGGGACCTACAAAAATCTAGCAAACTATGTTTGAAAACCATGTGGGTTATTAAACCCTAAATAAGCCAAATGACCCCTCAAGCAAACGTTCCCATAAACATAAAAAAACGTTACTCCCAGAACACACAAACGTTTGTCTCCACTTTCTAATAAACAAACTGAGTGCCCAAAAAACTTAGCCCTTCATGCAAGCTAGTAAAGCCTCTTTCATACTAGGATTACTGCTTACCCTTTCCCTAATGGGGATACTGTCAGCCTTTCTGAGTTAACACAGTCTCTGCAGAAAATATGACTTAACATACCTCATTGCTGTATAGCAAGAAACCGTTCCTCACGCTGAAGTTTTCCTGTACTCCTCAGCTTCTGTGGGAACAGCAGTGGACCTTAGTTACAAATGCTAAGATCATCATCATCCTCCAGGCAGAAATCTTCATCTATGTCCTGCCTGAGAGTAAATAGTACAAAACCGGTACCATTTAAAAATAACAAACTCTTGATTGTAGTTAAAATTAAACTAACAGCTTAACACCTCTTTCACTTTACACTTCCTGCTTAGAGCCGGCAAAGAGAATTACTGGGGGGTGGAGTTAAGGGGGGAGCTATATAGACAGCTCTGCTGTGGTGCTCTTTTTGCCACTTCCTGTTAGGAAGGATAATATCCCACAAGTAAGGATGAATCCGTGGACTCGGTACATCATGCAAAAGAAAGTTCTTCAGGCAGCTGTCTGTTTGATTCTTCTGTTTATAAGAACTTATTTTTTGGATTTAATTTCTCAGCGGAAATAGCTGTTTTTATTTTATCCCTCCCTCTCTAGTGACTCTTGGGTATTTTATCCCATACGTCACTAGCTCATGGACTCTTGCCATTTACATGAAAGAAAACATAATTTATGTAAGAACTTATCTGATAATTTCATTTCTTTCATAATGGCAAGAGTCTGAGGCCCACCCTATTTGTTTTTGGTGGTTAGATTTTTTGTATAAAAGCACTGTTATTTTCCAGTTCCTCTTTGTTGTATGCTTTTTTACTCCTTTTTACACTTCACTACTTGGCTATACATTAAACTAAGGTGTGAGTGTGGTGGGAGGTGTATTTATAGGCATGTTGAGGTTTGGAAAACTTTGCCCCCTCCTAGTAGAAATGTATATCCCATACGTCCGTAGCTCATGGACTCTTGCCATTATGAAAGAAATTAATTTATCAGGTAAGTTCTTACATAAATTATGTTTTTTAATGTGCTCAGGATTTAGAACTCATGAGATTGGTAGTTCCAGCTCCTATATTTGAACAAGGCCAGGATTTTTATTCCAAACCTTTTTTTTTGTCCCCAAGTAGGAGGGAATTTTCAGCCCTATTCTGGGTTTGAAAACATAAAATCAAGTTTATCGGGGTTCCTATTTAAAAAATAGAAACAATTCTGACTATTCTACACCTTGTATAGCAAGGGCAATATATGTAAATAGATTTAAAGGATGCTTACCTTTATATACCTATCACAAAGACCTTCACCAGTTCCTATGGTTTGCCTTCCTCGACAAAGACATTTGTTGCTCTTCCATTTGGTTGAGCTACTGCTCCCATAATACTTACAAAGGTTCTGGACACTCTCTTGTCTGTAGTAAGAGTTCAAGGTATTTTGGTGGCTCCATACCTGTATGATATCTTTGTACTATCTCCTTCTTTACATTTTGCTTAATCTCATACCAACATCTTTTTGTTGTTTCTTCGCACATATGGATGGATAATCAATATTCCATATAGTTCTCTTTCTTCTCAGACCAGATCCTCTTTCCTAGGAGTCATAAACTCAATAACAAGAGTTTCACAGATCAAATGAGATCAAAATTACAGACAACATGTACAAGACTCTACTGTAGTCTTATGCATGGAAGTGTTGGTCTGATGATTGCAGCCTCAGGTGCAGATGCAGCATCAGATGCCATTTTAATTTGCTCGGTTTCATATGAGAACTATTCAACTTTGCGTTCTAAGGCAATGGTGTAAGGAATTCACTCAGCTTTCTCAAATGATTATTTTAGATTCTAAAACAAAGCAATCTCTTTACTGGTTTATAGAGCTCAGTCCGTTTCTCTGTGGGCATCCTTTGTCTGTCCAACTTTGGACAATAAGCCGCAGAGAATGTGCTGTGAAGAAATTTAGATTTTAAGTTCCTTAATGGATTGTTCCTGCAAGAAAGGACTAGGGATAGTCGTAGCCATATAATTCTCTTAGTAAGTGTGTTGGTGAAGGTTAGCTACTGGATGTCGCAGTGAGGCATCCCTAGCCTCCTTCCAGTTTAACTCTGCTGACTCCCCTCCTAGCAACCGGTGTAAGCTTACACTGCTTTCCTTTGTGTATCAGGTCCCTGTCAGAGGAAGGATGGTGCTGTCATACCTGGAAGTGCTCTCACTGCTCCACAGCAAAGAACCTAGAGGGTAAGTCCTTTTTCTTTAATTACTTTCCTGGGCACTTATCCCCTATGTGGGAGCATAGGGAGAGGTCTGGGCTGTTAATACAGGTGACTGGGTGGCACCTAAATGCCCTCATAAGGTTTGTTTGGGACAGAGATATAAATTATATCCTCATGTGGGGATATTTTAGTGGCTTAAGCAACTTGTTAGCGTAGTAGATAGCGCTTCAGTCTCATATTCTGAAGGTCGTGAGTTCAGGCCTGACTCAAGGCTCTAATCTCTTTCATATGTAAGTTATTTTATCAGGTCTGCGACATCTTGTTTTATACAGGGTGAGATGTTTTTATATATATAGATTTGTTTGTATATAATTCTTGACTCTCCGTTGAAACCATCATCTTCTCTTGTGGAGGAGATTTCTTTCCTTGATCGTGGAAGTAGTCTCAAGGATTGAATAGAACTCAAGTCGGTTTTTGACCTGAGGGCAGATTTTTTCTATCTAAATTTCCATGTAATGGGGAGGAGAGTCCACGGCTTCATTCATTACTATTGGGAATTAAGAACCTGGCCACCAGGAGGAGGCAAAGAGCCAAAGGTTTAAATACCTCCCCCACTTCCCTCATCCCCCAGTCATTCTTTGCCTTTTGTCACAGGAGGATGGCAGAGGAGTTTCAGAGTAGTCTCTTATGGAGGGTAGTACTCTTCGCATTGGGACTGGAATTTTAAGTAGTCCTGTCAGCCTCTCATTGAGAGCCTGGGCGAAAGAGTCCGGAGATGCAGGGAGAGTCTTTCTGCTAAACCATCCTGACTCATATTAACAGCTCTATAAGCAATCAGCGTTGACGAGTTTCGCTGCCTGCTTTCTTCACTCAAGTCCATGTCAGGAGCGAGGCTACTAACTTGTCACACTTGAAGGGCCGTGTTCCTGTTCCATGCCGTAGATTCTGGTAAGATCGTTTCATTTTTTATTAATAATGATAACATAGAAGACAGGGTCACAGTGTGGCGCCTTTTTATCTTTACAGAATCAAGGGTTAATATTCCTGGAAGGGGGGGTTTATACATGATATTGTTTATTGTGTCATTGCTGCGTTATGTGCTAGATAAGGCTTTGGCAATGTGTGGAACTTTCAGGTTACTTGCGAAAATTTTGCTTTGCCATATTTTGGCATGCTTTTTCCTAGTGTAGGGGCGGTCCTGCCAGGCATTCCATATGACAGGGTGTGGCTATCTATCCTCTGTTGATCTGTGACGCAGGAGACGGCAGCGGTTTCTGCAGTGTGGGTCTTAGGAGGTGGTGAGTGCCCCGGCCATTGGTGGTATAAAGGTGCCTTTTTTATAAATAGTCTACCCAAATGCGCAAGCGATAGAGGACTCTAACGCGTGGGAGGGCTCTCCTTCCTTAACAAAGTCTCATACCTGTGTTTATTGTTAGGAGGTTCTGGTAGATCAGCCTGCTCAACTATGTTCCACATGCCTTCATAAAGTTACAGCATCTAAATGTAAACGGATATATAGTACTACTGAGCCGTCCACCTCTGAGGGTTCTTCGTCCCGGGAGGTGCGTTCCCTACATTCATCTCAGATTGCACATGCAGCACCCCGGGGTCCAACCGTTACTCCTTCGGGAGAGATTTGTTGGCCATCAGACTTTGCGGATCAACTGGAATCGGCGGTATGAAAGTGATCCATGCCTTACCACGTTCTGCTAAGCGCAAGCCTCCAGAGGCTCTATACGATGACAAAGCCCACTCCAACTCTTCGGAGGAGGCCCCTTCTGGGTCAGAGTCCGTGTCATCTAGACCTCTGGCGGTGGAGAAGCCTGGTTATAGGTTTAGGATGGAGAATTTGCTTGCTACTCTGGAGGTTCCGGAATCGAGGATCCCGGAGGAACCTGCGATTCCTAAGCTTGACAAGGTATACGAGGACAGAGTAGTACCTCAGTCTTTCCCGTTTCCCATTAAGATGGCAAATATTAAGAATGAATGGGAGTGATTAGGGTCGTCCTTTTCCCCTTCTGCTTCTTTTAAAAATCTGTTCCCTGCTCCGGACTATCAGCTTGAGCTGTGGGGTACCATCCCTAAGGTGGATGGGGCCATTTCTACGCTCACGAAGCGGACGACTATTCCCCTCGAGGATAATTTGTCATATAAAGAGTCCATGGATAAAAAGCTGGAAAACATGTTGAGAAAGATGTTTCAGCACATGGGGGGGGGGTTTTCAGCCAGCAGCAGCCGTTGCGGCGGTCGCTTGAGCTGCAACATATTGGTGTGAATCCCTGTGTGAAATGGTTGAGGGGGAGACATCCATCGACGAGATACAAGAGATGATTAAGGCGCTGAAGATCACCAATTCTTTAATCTGTGATGCCAATATGCAAATTATTCGCCTGAATGCTAAGGTGTCAGTTTTTCTTTTTTAGCGTGCAGGGCTTTGTGGCTAAAATCTTGGTCTGCAGACATGACCTCTAAAGCAAGGCTGTTGTCCCTGCCTTTTCAAGGAAAGATCCTGTTCGGGGATTGGATTTGATTATATCCACGGTTACGGGAGGCAAGGGAACTTTTCTACCACAGAATAAGGCGGCTAAGCCTAAGGGATCTACTTTTCGTCCCTTTCATGCGGACAAGGCCCAGCGCCAGCAACCTACCGCGAAAGTGGACCAGTCCAAGAGATCTTGGAAGCCTTCTCAATCTTGGAATAAGTCCGATCAAAGTCCCTATTAAGCCCATTTGGTTCCATACTTCCCAATTCAAAGATCCAAAACATTTCTTTTTGTTTTAGTATCTTCTCTCTATCACCTCCATTTCTCTGTGGACCCACACTATCGATCACTTGCCACCTTAATTGGCTTATCTGGTGGCCACATTTTAGGAAGTGATGGGACACAGGGGCTTCAGTATTCTTACACCTTATGTTTGAGCGATGCTGGCATATCCTGTCTCTGATCATACGGGTAGTCTCCCCTATGTAGATCAGAGAACAGGAACATTTTATGAGATAGATTACATATTTAGAATCACAGGTATAGTAATCTCTTATCTCATATTTTTTCCCATTTCTTGGGTGATAGAAATATTTACCTTTTATAATAGAGTGACAACTCATACAGCCCAGGCATGGGAAAGAACCTCTACTTTTATTACCAATAAATGCCTGTCTCTCACGCTTCTTAGAGCCAACGTCTGTATGTGTTAGTTGATCTCTCAGATTTCTTACTCTTTTAAAAGCCATTAATGGCGGATTTTTAAATATTTCTATACCTTTATTGCATTCGCTCAAAACATGCCAATGTCTATTTATGATTCGTTTTACATCCTCACTTGCAGGACTATATTGGGTAACCAAAACCAATTTCTCTCCTTTTTTACTAAATCCAGATACTAAATAAATCAGACTTAGAGAGATGCAGCAAAAATTCCTAGATAGAGGATACCCTAAGGAAATTGTTGCTAAACACATAGATAAAGTAAGGTCTAAGGAACAAAGTTTGGTTAAAAGTAAAAAAGGAGAGAAATTGGTTTTGGTTACCCAATATAGTCCTGCAAGTGAGGATGTAAAACGAATCATAAATAGACATTGGCATGTTTTGAGCGAATGCAATAAAGGTATAGAAATATTTAAAAATCCGCCATTAATGGCTTTTAAAAGAGTAAGAAATCTGAGAGATCAACTAACACATACAGACGTTGGCTCTAAGAAGCGTGAGAGACAGGCATTTATTGGTAATAAAAGTAGAGGTTCTTTCCCATGCCTGGGCTGTATGAGTTGTCACTCTATTATAAAAGGTAAATATTTCTATCACCCAAGAAATGGGAAAAAATATGAGATAAGAGATTACTATACCTGTGATTCTAAATATGTAATCTATCTCATAAAATGTTCCTGTTCTCTGATCTACATAGGGGAGACTACCCGTATGATCAGAGACAGGATATGCCAGCATCGCTCAAACATAAGGTGTAAGAATACTGAAGCCCCTGTGTCCCATCACTTCCTAAAATGTGGCCACCAGATAAGCCAATTAAGGTGGCAAGTGATCGATAGTGTGGGTCCACAGAGAAATGGAGGTGATAGAGAGAAGATACTAAAACAAAAAGAAATGTTTTGGATCTTTGAATTGGGAAGTATGGAACCAAATGGGCTTAATAGGGACTTTGATTGGTCTATTTTTCTGTAAAACTACTTTTATCAGTGGATGTATAATGACATCCACTAATAATATAATAGTCCATAGTCTTCTCCTAGGATAGTGTAACTCTTCTCAAATAGTATAATGACTTACTGTCTAGTATAACACTGTTTAAAGTATAATCTTGGAAAAGTATGAAATTTAAAATATAACCAAGTGTGAAATTTGTTGAACAACTTTATTGTATAAAAATAAAATTAAAATGTGATCCTGCTAAAATATGATCTATTAGAGATGCAAAGAGTAAAAGAAATAACTTGAATGTAAGCAAACATTGTATTTAAATTTTGGTTACATATTATCATGTAATTAGAAATGATTTTAATGTATTATTAGAAATGAACAGAAGAGGGCAGTAGATCCACCTGAAGAGTGGTTGGCGCCAAACTGAAGGTTTTAAATTGCTGTAATTGATAGTTTGTAACTAGCATGAGTAAGAGTGGCAACACTCGAAACGTCGCTGTTTGAGTACCTGTTATGTACAGAGAATAAAATATTTTGAATGATACAGTGCTGTGGACATTTATATATTCACTATTGGAATTGGGGAGACTTGGCAGGACCCTGTCTTCACGAGCACTGCACTCCTGAGTTGCTGTACTAATCGTTGTACATATTATTGGAATAAGTCCGAGCAGAGCAAAAAGCCCACCGAGATGAAATCAGCATGAAGCGGCAGCCCCCGACCGGTCTCCGGATCACGTAGGGGGCAGATTATCTCTATTCTCAGATGCATGTTTGCAGGACGTTCAGGACCCTTGGGTGCTTGAAGTTGTCTCCCAGGGTTACAGGATAGGGTTCAGATCCCATCTGCCAAGGGCAGATTCCTCCTGTCAAACCTGTCTTCAAGACCAGAGAAGAGAGAGGCCTTTCTAGAGTGTGTGAGAGATCTTGCCTCTCTCTGGGTTATCGTACCAGTACATGAAAAGAGGAAAAAGAATGCAGAGTCTTCAAGGTAGATGAAATAGAGTATTTATTAGGAGCAGGCTTATCATCAGACACAGGTAAGCTCCTATCTTACGCGTTTCGCGCATGGGCACATGCGCTTCATCAGAGATATCGTACCAGTACCCCTAGCCGAAAGGGTACTATTCAAACCTTTTACTGGTTCCAAAGAAGGAGGGCACGTTCCGCCCGATTCTGTACCTAAAGTGTTCCATCGTTCAAAATGGAAACAATCAGATCTATTCTGCCCCTAGTTCAAGAGGGACAGTTCATGACGACTATAGACTTGAAGGACGCTTACCTTCATGTGCCAATCCACAGGGACCACTTCAGGTTCCTAAGATTTGCATTTCTGGACCAACACTTCCAGTTTGTGGCCCTTCCTTTTGGTCAGGCGACGGCCCCGAGAGACTTCACGAAGGTACTGGAGGCGCTGCTTGCAGTGGCCAGATCCAGGGGCATTGCTGTGGCACCTTACCTGGACGACATCCTGGTTCAGGCGCCGTTGCTCAGCCTCACAGAGGATAAATTGAGGGCTCCTCTTCTTCTGCTCCAATCTCACGGTTGGAAGACCAACTTAGGAAAGAGTTCCCTGGTTCCCAGCAACAGGATGGAGTTCCTGGGCACGATAAGAGACTCTATGTCCATGAAGATATTTCTCACTGATCAGTGGCCCAGGAAGCTTGTGTCCACCTGTCTTACACTTCAGTCCTCCTCAAGCCCATCGGTGGCTCAATGTATGGAGGTGATAGGTCTCATGGTGTCAAGCATAGATGTCATCCCATTCACCAGGTTCCACCTCTTCAATTGTGCATGTTGAGACAGTGGAACTGTGATCATTCAGATCTATCACAGCTGATATCCCTGGATGCTCGGACTCGGAACTCCCTCTCTTGGTGGATTCGTCCGGAGCAACTGTCCATGAGGACATCCATCTTGAGACCGTCCTGGGAGATTGTGACCACGGTTGCCAGTCTGTCGGGATGGGGAGCTGTTTGGGGTGCCAGGATGGCACAGGGAAAGTGGTCCAGGGAGGATGCTCTCCTTTCCGATCAACATCCTAGAACTACGAGCGATCTACAATGCTCTGAAGCCTTGGCCTTCTCTGGGGTCAGTCAGTTTCATCAGATTCCAGACCGACATTACCTTGGTGGTTTACATCAACCATCAGGGGAGTACGAGGAGCTCCCTTGCAATGAGGGAGGTATCTCAGATTCTGGAATGGGTGGAGTCCCATGACTGCTCGCTCTCAGCGATTCACATTCCGGGTGTGGACAACTGGGAAGCGGACTTTCTCAGCAGACAGTCCTTCCATCTGGAGGAATGGTCTCTTCACACCGAAGTGTTTGTGGAGATTTGTCACAGGTGGGGATAGCCGGAGATAGATCTCATGGCGTCAAGACTCAATTGCAAACTACCTCGATACGGGTCGAGGTCCAGGGATACCCAGGCAGAGCTGATAGATGCCTTAGTGGTTCCTTGGAGATTCAGCCTAGCTTACATTTCTCCAACATAGGTGTGTCCGGTCCACGGCGTCATCCTTACTTGTGGGATATTCTCTTCCCCAACAGGAAATGGCAAAGAGCCCAGCAAAGCTGGTCACATGATCCCTCCTAGGCTCCGCCTACCCCAGTCATTCTCTTTGCCGTTGTACAGGCAACATCTCCACGGAGATGGCTTAGAGTTTTTTAGTGTTTAACTGTAGTTTTTATTATTCAATCAAGAGTTTGTTATTTTGAAATAGTGCTGGTATGTACTATTTACTCAGAAACAGAAAAGAGATGAAGATTTCTGTTTGTATGAGGAAAATGATTTTAGCAACCGTCACTAAAATCCATGGCTGTTCCACACAGGACTGTTGAGAGCAATTAACTTCAGTTGGGGGAACAGTGAGCAGTCTCTTGCTGCTTGAGGTATGACACATTCTAACAAGACGATGTAATGCTGGAAGCTGTCATTTTCCCTCTGGGATCCGGTAAGCCATGTTTATTACGATTGTAAATAAGGGCTTCAAAAAGGGCTTATTAAGACTAGACTTTTTTTGGGCTAAATCGATTGATTATTAACACATATTTAGCCTTGAGGAATCATTTTATCTGGGTATTTTGATATAATAATATCGGCAGGCACTGTTTTAGACACCTTATTCTTTAGGGGCTTTCCCAAAGCATAGGCAGAGCCTCATTTTCGCGCCGGTGTTGCGCACTTGTTTTTGAGAGGCATGGCATGCAGTCGCATGTGAGAGGAGCTCTGATACTTAGAAAAGACTTTCTGAAGGCGTCATTTGGTATCGTATTCCCCTTGGGGCTTGGTTGGGTCTCAGCAAAGCAGATACCAGGGACTGTAAAGGGGTTAAAGTTCCAAACGGCTCCGGGTCCGTTATTTTAAGGGTTAAAGCTTCCAAATTTGGTGTGCAATATTTTTAAGGCTTTAAGACACTGTGGTGAAAATTTGGTAAATTTTGAACAATTCCTTCATGTTTTTTCGCATTTGCAGTAATAAAGTGTGTTCAGTTTAAAATTTAAAGTGACAGTAACGGTTTTATTTTAAAAGTTTTTTGTACTTGTTATCAAGTTTATGCCTGTTTAACATGTCTGAACTACCAGATAGACTGTGTTCTGAATGTGGGGAAGCCAGAATTCCTATTCATTTAAATAAATGTGATTTATGTGACAATGACAATGATGCCCAAGATGATTCCTCAAGTGAGGGGAGTAAGCATGGTACTGCATCATTCCCTCCTTTGTCTACACGAGTCTTGCCCACTCAGGAGGCCCCTAGTACATCTAGCGCGCCAATACTCCTTACTATGCAACAATTAACGGCTGTAATGGATAATTCTGTCAAAAACATTTTAGCCAAAATGAACACTTATCAGCGTAAGCGCGACTGCTCTGTTTTAGATACTGAAGAGCATGACGACGCTGATATTAATATTTCTGAAGGGCCCCTAACTCAGTCTGATGGGGCCAGGGAGGTTTTGTCTGAGGGAGAAATTACTGATTCAGGGAACATTTCTCAACAAGCTGAACCTGATGTGATTGCATTTAAATTTAAGTTGGAACATCTCCGCATTCTGCTTAAGGAGGTATTATCCACTCTGGATGATTGTGACAAGTTGGTCATCCCAGAGAAACTATGTAAAATGGACAAGTTCCTAGAGGTGCCGGGGCTCCCAGAAGCTTTTCCTATACCCAAGCGGGTGGCGGACATTGTTAATAAAGAATGGGAAAGGCCCGGTATTCCTTTCGTCCCTCCCCCCATATTTAAAAAATTGTTTCCTATGGTCGACCCCAGAAAGGACTTATGGCAGACAGTCCCCAAGGTCGAGGGAGCGGTTTCCACTTTAAACAAACGCACCACTATACCCATAGAGGATAGTTGTGCTTTCAAAGATCCTATGGATAAAAAATTAGAAGGTTTGCTTAAAAAGATGTTTGTTCAGCAGGGTTACCTTCTACAACCAATTTCATGCATTGTCCCTGTCGCTACAGCCGCATGTTTCTGGTTCGATGAGCTGATAAAGGCGGTCGACAGTGATTCTCCTCCTTATGAGGAGATTATGGACAGAATCAATGCTCTCAAATTGGCTAATTCTTTCACCCTAGACGCCACTTTGCAATTGGCTAGGTTAGCGGCTAAGAATTCTGGGTTTGCTATTGTGGCGCGCAGAGCGCTTTGGTTGAAATCTTGGTCGGCTGATGCGTCTTCCAAGAACAAGCTACTTAACATTCCTTTCAAGGGGAAAACGCTGTTTGGCCCTGACTTGAAAGAGATTATCTCGGATATCACTGGGGGTAAGGGCCACGCCCTTCCTCAGGATCGGCCTTTCAAGGCAAAAAATAAACCTAATTTTCGTCCCTTTCGTAGAAACGGACCAGCCCAAAGTGCTACGTCCTCTAAGCAAGAGGGTAATACTTCTCAAGCCAAGCCAGCTTGGAGACCAATGCAAGGCTGGAACAAGGGAAAGCAGGCCAAGAAACCTGCCACTGCTACCAAGACAGCATGAAATGTTGGCCCCCGATCCGGGACCGGATCTGGTGGGGGGCAGACTCTCTCTCTTCGCTCAGGCTTGGGCAAGAGATGTTCTGGATCCTTGGGCGCTAGAAATAGTCTCCCAAGGTTATCTTCTGGAATTCAAGGGACTTCCCCCAAGGGGGAGGTTCCACAGGTCTCAGTTGTCTTCAGACCACATAAAAAGACAGGCATTCTTACATTGTGTAGAAGACCTGTTAAAAATGGGAGTGATTCATCCCGTTCCATTAAGAGAACAAGGGATGGGGTTCTACTCCAATCTGTTTATAGTTCCCAAAAAAGAGGGAACGTTCAGACCAATCTTAGATCTCAAGATCTTAAACAAGTTTCTCAAGGTTCCATCGTTCAAGATGGAAACCATTCGAACTATTCTTCCTTCCATCCAGGAAGGTCAATTCATGACCACGGTGGATTTAAAGGATGCGTATCTACATATTCCTATCCACAAGGAACATCATCGGTTCCTGAGGTTCGCATTCCTGGACAAACATTACCAGTTCGTGGCGCTTCCTTTCGGATTAGCCACTGCTCCAAGGATTTTCACAAAGGTACTAGGGTCCCTTCTAGCTGTGCTAAGACCAAGGGGCATTGCTGTAGTACCTTACTTGGACGACATTCTGATTCAAGCGTCGTCCCTTCCTCAAGCAAAGGCTCACACGGACATTGTCCTGGCCTTTCTCAGATCTCACGGATGGAAAGTGAACGTGGAAAAGAGTTCTCTATCTCCGTCAACAAGGGTTCCCTTCTTGGGAACAATAATAGACTCCTTAGAAATGAGGATTTTTCTGACAGAGGCCAGAAAAACAAAACTTCTAGACTCTTGTCGGATACTCCATTCCGTTCCTCTTCCTTCCATAGCTCAGTGCATGGAAGTGATCGGGTTGATGGTAGCGGCAATGGACATAGTTCCTTTTGCACGCATTCATCTAAGACCATTACAACTGTGCATGCTCAGTCAGTGGAATGGGGACTATACAGACTTGTCTCCGAAGATACAAGTAAATCAGAGGACCAGAGACTCACTCCGTTGGTGGCTGTCCCTGGACAACCTGTCACGAGGGATGACATTCCGCAGACCAGAGTGGGTCATTGTCACGACCGACGCCAGTCTGATGGGCTGGGGCGCGGTCTGGGGATCCCTGAAAGCTCAGGGTCTTTGGTCTCGGGAAGAATCTCTTCTACCGATAAATATTCTGGAACTGAGAGCGATATTCAATGCTCTCAAGGCTTGGCCTCAGCTAGCGAGGGCCAAGTTCATACGGTTTCAATCAGACAACATGACAACTGTTGCGTACATCAACCATCAGGGGGGAACAAGGAGTTCCCTGGCGATGGAAGAAGTGACCAAAATCATTCTATGGGCGGAGTCTCACTCCTGCCACCTGTCTGCTATCCACATCCCAGGAGTGGAAAATTGGGAAGCGCATTTTCTGAATCGTCAGACATTGCATCCGGGGGAGTGGGAACTCCATCCGGAAATCTTTGCCCAAGTCACTCAGCTGTGGGGCATTCCAGACATGGATCTGATGGCCTCTCGTCAGAACTTCAAAGTTCCTTGCTACGGGTCCAGATCCAGGGATCCCAAGGCGGCTCTAGTGGATGCACTAGTAGCACCTTGGACCTTCAAACTAGCTTATGTGTTCCCGCCGTTTCCTCTCATCCCCAGGCTGGTAGCCAGGATCAATCAGGAGAGGGCGTCGGTGATCTTGATAGCTCCTGCGTGGCCACGCAGGACTTGGTACGCAGATCTGGTGAATATGTCATCGGCTCCTCCTTGGAAGCTACCTTTGAGACGAGACCTTCTTGTTCAGGGTCCGTTCGAACATCCGAATCTGGTTTCACTCCAGCTGACTGCTTGGAGATTGAACGCTTGATCTTATCGAAGCGAGGATTCTCAGATTCTGTTATCGATACTCTTGTTCAGGCCAGAAAGCCTGTAACTAGAAAGATTTACCACAAAATTTGGAAAAAATATATCTGTTGGTGTGAATCTAAAGGATTCCCTTGGGACAAGGTTAAGATTCCTAGGATTCTATCCTTCCTTCAAGAAGGATTGGAAAAAGGATTATCTGCAAGTTCCCTGAAGGGACAGATTTCTGCCTTGTCTGTGTTACTTCACAAAAAGCTGGCCGCTGTGCCAGATGTTCAAGCCTTTGTTCAGGCTCTGGTTAGAATTAAGCCTGTTTACAAACCTTTGACTCCTCCTTGGAGTCTCAATTTAGTTCTTTCAGTTCTTCAGGGGGTTCCGTTTGAACCCTTGCATTCCGTTGATATTAAGTTATTATCTTGGAAAGTTTTGTTTTTAGTTGCAATTTCTTCTGCTAGAAGAGTTTCAGAATTATCTGCTCTGCAGTGTTCTCCTCCTTATCTGGTGTTCCATGCAGATAAGGTGGTTTTACGTACTAAACCTGGTTTTCTTCCAAAAGTTGTTTCTAACAAAAACATTAACCAGGAGATTATCGTACCTTCTCTGTGTCCGAAACCAGTTTCAAAGAAGGAACGTTTGTTGCACAATTTGGATGTTGTTCGCGCTCTAAAATTCTATTTAGATGCTACAAAGGATTTTAGACAAACATCTTCCTTGTTTGTTGTTTATTCTGGTAAAAGGAGAGGTCAAAAAGCAACTTCTACCTCTCTCTCTTTTTGGATTAAAAGCATCATCAGATTGGCTTACGAGACTGCCGGACGGCAGCCTCCCGAAAGAATCACAGCTCATTCCACTAGGGCTGTGGCTTCCACATGGGCCTTCAAGAACGAGGCTTCTGTTGATCAGATATGTAGGGCAGCGACTTGGTCTTCACTGCACACTTTTACCAAATTTTACAAGTTTGATACTTTTGCTTCTTCTGAGGCTATTTTTGGGAGAAAGGTTTTGCAAGTCGTGGTGCCTTCCATTTAGGTGACCTGATTTGCTCCCTCCCTTCATCCGTGTCCTAAAGCTTTGGTATTGGTTCCCACAAGTAAGGATGACGCCGTGGACCGGACACACCTATGTTGGAGAAAACAGAATTTATGTTTACCTGATAAATTACTTTCTCCAACGGTGTGTCCGGTCCACGGCCCGCCCTGGTTTTTTTAATCAGGTCTGATAATTTATTTTCTTTAACTACAGTCACCACGGTACCATATGGTTTCTCCTATGCAAATATTCCTCCTTAACGTCGGTCGAATGACTGGGGTAGGCGGAGCCTAGGAGGGATCATGTGACCAGCTTTGCTGGGCTCTTTGCCATTTCCTGTTGGGGAAGAGAATATCCCACAAGTAAGGATGACGCCGTGGACCGGACACACCGTTGGAGAAAGTAATTTATCAGGTAAACATAAATTCTGTTTTTTCCTCCGTTACCACTTCTACCTCGCATAGTGGCACACATCAAACAGGAGCGTGCCTCGGCCATTCTTATTGCTCCTTCGTGGCCACAGATGACGTGGTTTGCGGATCTGGTGGGGATGTCATCCTCTCCGCCGTGGAGGTTACCCTGTCACAGGGATCTGCTGTCACAGAGCCCCTTTTAGCATCAAAATCTAGATTCTCTGAGGCTGACTGTGTGAAGATTGAACGCCTAGTCTTAGCCAAGAGAGGCTTTTCTGAAAGTGTGATTGATACTCTAAGTCAGGCAAGGAAGCCAGTCACTCATCGCATCTACCATAAGGTGTGGAGGACTTACTTGTCCTGGTGTGAGATGCATGGATATCCTTGGTATAAGGTGAAGGTATCCAGGATTCTGTCCTTTCGCCATGATGGTTTGGAAAAGGGTCTTGCCGCTAGTTCCTTAAAGGGACAGATTTCTGCATTATCTGTTTTGTTGCATAGGAGACTCGCTGAGCTCCCTGACATCCAATCTTTTGTTCAGGATCTGTCTAGAATCAGACCTGTCTTTAGGCAGTCTGCTCCGCCTTGGAGCTTAAACTTAGTCCTTAGGGTTTTGAAGAGGGTTCCGTTTGAACATATGCACTCCATAGATATTAAGATTCTGTCCTGGAAGGTTCTCTTCCTCTTGGTTATTGCATCGGCACGCAGAGCATCTGAGCTAGCTGCCTTGCAATGTGATCCTCCTTATCTGATGTTTCATGCGGACAAGGCTGTATTGCAGACTGGGTTGGGGTTTCTCCCCAAGGTGGTGTCTAACCGTAACATCAATCAGGAAATAGTTGTTCCTTCTTTGTGTCCTAACCCTTCTTCTTCAAAGGAGAGGTTACTTCATAACCTGGATGTGGTTCGTGCCACATCTCTCTTTGTGGTGTATTCTGGGAAGTGCAATGGGCCTCTGCTACTTCTTTGTCTTTTTGATTAAGGAGTATAATTCGCTTGGCTTATGAGACAGCGGGACATAAGGCTCCGCAGAGGATCACGGCTCATTCAACTAGAGCTGTGACTTCGTCTTGGGCCTTCAAGAATGAGACCTCTATGGAGCAGATTTGTAAGGCGGCTTCCTGGTCCTCCTTACACACTTTTACAAAGTTTTACAAGTTTGACGTTTTTGTTTCTGCGGAAGCTGTTCTTGGGAGAAAGGGTTTGCAGGCTGTGGTGCCCTCTGATTCGGGTCCGCCTTTTACCCTCCCGGTTTCATTCAGTGTCCTCTAGAGCTTGGGTATATGTTCCCAATAGTAATGAATGAAGCCGTGGACTCTCCTTCCATTTAGATGGAAAACATAAATTATGCTTACCTGATAATTTAATTTCCATCGAGGGGAGGGGAGTCCACGGCTCCCGCCCGTATCTCCCATGGGGGGACCTAAATTTAATACGCTTCTGGCACCATTTATACCCTGATATTTCTCCTACTGTTCCTGGTTCCCTCGGCAAAATGACTGGGGGATGAGGGAAGTGGGCGAGGTATTTAAGCCTTTGGGTGGGGTATCTTTGCCTCCTCCTGGTGGCCAGGTTCTTAATTCCTAATAGAAATGAATTAAGCTATGGACTCTCCTCCCCTCGATAGAAATGAAATTATCAGGTAAGCATAATTTATGTTTTTCTACATTCCAGGTAAAGGGAAGAGTCCTTATTAAGCCTTTGTATGGGAACTATCTTCCCTGGGAGTGATTGGTCCAGTTTCTGTAGAGGTTCTGGGTTAAAGGGCCAGTAAACCTAAAAAATAATGTTATATAATTATGCACATAGTGCAGAATTATATAACATATTAGTGTTAGCTTTATACAACCTAATATTCCCTGTGAATTTTTATAAAAAAAGACTGTTTCTCTTGTAAAGGTGTATGCAGTCCACGGGTTCATCCATTACTTGTGGGATATTCTCCTTCCCAACAGGAAGCTGCAAGAGGACACCCACAGCAGAGCTGTCTATATAGCTCCTCCCCTAACTGCCACCCCCAGTCATTCTCTTGCAGCTCTCGACAAGAAAGGAAGTATCAAGAGAGATGTGGTGACTTAGTGTAGTTTTTACCTTCAATCAAAAGTTTGTTATTTTTAAATGGTACCGGTGTTGTACTGTTTTTACTCTCAGGCAGAAATTGGAAGAAGACTTCTGCCTGGAGGTTTGATGATCTTAGCGGTTTGTAACTAAGGTCCATTGCTGTTCTCACACATAACTGAAGAGTATGGAAATAAAACTTCAGTTGGGGGGACGGTCTGCAGATTGCCTGCTTTGAGGTATGTTCAGTATATTTTTTTCTAGAGAGATAAGGTCTAGAAAATGCTGACAGTGCCTGGTATATTTAAGGTAAGCCTGATACAGTGATTTAACAACAACTGGTATCATGCTTGCAAAAAGGGATAATATTCAAGTTAATACCTATATTACTTAATGTAAAAACGTTTGCATGATTTATAAATAAAAACGTTTTTTCTCTGAGGGTGATAAATCTTTATTTGGGGCCTAGTTTCCACATGGCTTGTTAGATTACTCCTAGGAGTACTTTTTTAAGGCCCTCTGACTTTGAGTGCATGGTGGGAGGGGCCTATTTTCGTTTTCAGTCTGAGACATCCAGCTTCCCTGAAGGAGTCCTCTGGCTTTATAGGACCTCTATAGAGGGTTTTGTTCCTGCAAAAATCGTTTTTAAGGGCAGGTAGGAGCCACAGCAGAGCTGTGGCAGTGTGTTTGTTAACAGGTTTAATGTTTTTCTAATTCGTTTTTGGGCCTGAGAGGTTAATCATCCATTTGCAAGTGGGTGCAATGCTGCTTTGGTCCCTTATACACACTGTAAAAATTTTGTAGAGTTTACTTATTTTTTTCACTGTTTTGCAGTTTGTGGTAGTGTTTTTCTCTTAAAGGCACAGTACCGATTTTTATTATTGCTTTTTTCACATTTATTAAAGTGTTTTCCAAGCTTGCTGGTCTCATTACTAGTCTGTTAAACATGTCTGACATAGAGGAAACTCCTTGTTCATTATGTTTAGAAGCCATTGTGGAACCCCCTCTTAGAATGTGTACCAAATGCACTGACCTTTCTATAAGTTATAAAGACCATATTATGGCTTTTAAAGATTTATCACCTGAGGTTTCTGAGACTGACAAAAGGGAGGTAGCTATGTCTGATATACCCTCATAATGTACAGAAGCCGAAGCAGGAGAGCTTCTATCTGTGGGTGACTTCTCTGATTCAGGGAAGGCGTTACTTCAGTCTGACTCTGAAATGACAGCATTTAAATTTAAGCTTGAACACCTCTGCATGTTGCTCAGGGAGTGCCATTCTCTCCAGGTGTGCCATTCTCTCCCCCTCCTGCTTTTAAGAAAATGTTTCCTATAGATGCCGCTACATGGGACTTGTGGCATACGGTCCCTAAGGTGGAGGGAGCAGTCTCTACCCTAGCTAAGCGTACAACTATTCCTGTCGAGGACAGTTGTGCTTTCCTGGATCCTATGGATAAGAAATTAGAGGGTTTCCTTAAGAAAATCTTTATACAACAAGGTTTTTTTCTCCAGCCTCTTGCATGCATTGCCCCAGTCACTGCTGCAGTTGCTTTCTGGTTCGAGTCTCTGGAGGAGGCTTTTACAGGTAGAGACCCCGTTGGATGATATCCTTGACAGGCTTAAAGCTCTTAAGTTAGACAATTCATTTATTTCTGACGCCATTTTTCATTTAACCAAGCTAACGGCTAAAAATTCAGGTTTTGCCATTCAGGCACGTAGGGCGCTATGGCTTAAATCCTGGTCAGCTGATGTCACTTCAAAGTCTAAACTTCTCAAGATCCCCTTCAAAGGGCAGACCCTATTTGGGCCTGGACTGAAGGAGATCATTTCTGATATTACTGGAGGAAAAGGCCACGCCCTTCCCCAGGATAGGTCCAACAAGTTAAGGACCAAACAGACTAATTTTCGTTCCTTTCGAAACTTCAAGAGTGGCGCAGCTTCATCTTCTTCTTCTACAAAACAAGAGGGAAATTTTGCCCAGTCCAAGCCAGTCTGGAGACCTAACCAGGCTTGGAACAAGGGGAAACAGGCCAAAAATCCTGCTGCTGCCTCTAAGACAGCATGAAGGAGTAGCCCCCGATCCGGGACCGGATCTAGTGGGGGGCAGACTTTCTCTCTTCGCCCAGGCTTGGGCAGAGACGTCCAGGATCCCTGGGCTCTGGAGATTTTTTCCCAGGGATATCTTCTGGATTTCAAAGCTTCATCTCCAAAGGGGAGATTTCATCTCTCACAATTATCTGCAAACCAGATAAAGAGAGAGGCATTCTTACATTGCGTTCAAGACCTACTAGTTATGGGAGTGATCCACCCAGTTCCAAAGGAGGAACAGGGGCAGGGCTTCTAATCAAATTTGTTTATAGTTCCCAAGAAAGAGGGAACTTTCAGACCAATCTTGGATCTCAAGATCCTAAACAAATTTCTCAGGGTCCCATCCTTCAAGATGGAGACTATTCGAACCATCCTACCTATGATCCAGGAGGGTCAATATATGACCACCGTGGATTTAAAGGATGCTTATCTACATATTCCGATACACCGGGATCATCATCAGTTTCTCAGGTTCGCCTTCCTAGACAGGCATTACCAGTTGTGGCTCTTCCCTTCGGGTTAGCCACGGAACCAAGAATCTTTACGAAGGTTCTAGGGTCCCTTCTGGCGGTTCTAAGACCGCGGGGTATAGCAGTAGACCCTTACCTAAACGACATCCTGATACAGGCGTCAACTTTTCAAATCGCCAGGTCCCATACGGACATTGTTCTGGCATTCCTAAGGTCTCACGGGTGGAAGGTGAACGAAGGAAAGAGTTCTCTCTCACCTCTCACAAGAGTTCCCTTCCTAGGAACTCTGATTGATTCAGTAGAAATTAAGATTTATCTGACAGAGGTCAGGTTGTCAAAACTTCTAACTCCCTGCCGTGCTCTTTATTCCATTTCTCGTCCGTCAGTGGCTCAGTGTATGGAGGTAATCGGATTAATGGTAGCGGCAATGATCATAGTTCCGTTTGCCCGCCTACATCTCAGACCACTGTAACTTTGCATGCTCAATCAGTGGAATGGGGACTACACAGATTTGTCCCGTCTACTAAATCTGGATTAAGAGACCAGGGATTCTCTTCTCTGGTGGCTATCTCGGGTCCATCTGTCCAAGGGAATGCGTTTCCGCAGGCCAGAATGGACTATAGTAACGACAGATGCCAGCCTTCTGGGCTGGGTTGCAGTCTGGAACTCCCTGAAGGCTCAGGGTTCGTGGACTCAGAAGGAGGCCCTCCTTCCGATAAACATTCTGGAACTAAGAGCGATATTCAATGCTCTTCAGGCTTGGCCTCAGCTAGCTGCGGTCAGGTTCATCAGATTTCAGTCGGACAACATCATGACTGTAGCCTATATCAACCTTTAGGGGGGAACAAGGAGCCCCCTGGCAATGTTGGAGGTTTCAAAGATAATTCTATGGGCAGAGGTTCACTCTTGCCATCTCTCAGCTATCCATATCCCAGGAGTAGAGAACTGGGAGGCGGATTTTCTAAGTCGGCAGACTTTTCATCCGGAGGTATTTGCCCAGTTGATCCAACTTTGTGGCAAACCAGAACTGGATCTCATGGCGTCTCGTCAGAACACCAAGCTTCCTTGTTACGGGTCCAGGTCCAGGGATCCCAAGGTAGCGCTGATTAGATGCTCTAGCAGCGCACTGGTCCTTCAGCCTGGCTTATGTGTTTCCACCGTTTCCTCTGCTCCCTCGTCTGATTGCCAAGATCAAGCAGGAGAGAGCTTCGGTGATCTTGATAGCCCCTGCGTGGCCACGCAGGACTTGGTATGCAGATCTGGTGGACATGTCATCCTTTCCACCATGGACTCTGCCGCTAAGGCAGGACCTTCTACTTCAAGGTCCCTTCAAACATCCAAATCTAATTTCTCTACTTCTGACTGCTTGGAGATTGAACGCTTGATTCTATCAAAGCGTGGTTTTTCCGAATCGGTCATTGATACCTTAATTCAGGTTCGAAAGCCTGTCACCAGGAAAATCTATCATAAGATATGGTGTAAATATCCTCATTGGTGTGAATCCAAGGGTTACTCATGGAGTAAGTTCAGGATTCCTAGGATATTATCTTTTCTCCAAGAAGGATTGGAGAAGGGTTTGTCAGCTAGTTCCTTAAAGGGACAGATTTCTGCTCTGTCTATTCTTTTGCACAAACGTCTGGCTGAGGTTCCAGATGTTCAGGCGTTTTGTCAGGCTTTAGTTAGGATCAAGCCTGTGTTTAAACCTGTTGGTCCGTCATGGAGTTTAAATTTAGTTCTTCAAGGGGTTCCGTTTGAACCTTTGCATTCCATAGATATTAGCTTTTATCTTGGAAAGTTCTGTTTTTAGTAGCTATCTCCTCGGCTCGAAGAGTTTCAGAGTTATCTGCTTTACAGTGTGATTCCCCTTATCTGATTTTCCATGCAGATAAGGTAGTGTTACGTACCAAACCTGGGTTTCTTCCTAAGGTGGTATCTAATAAGAATATCAATCAGGAGATTGTTGTTCCTTCACTATGTCCTAATCCTTCTTCAAAGAAGGAACGTCTATTACACAATCTTGATGTGGTTCATGCTTTAAAGTTTTATTTACAAGCTACGAAGGATTTTCGTCAAACATCTGCTTTGTTTGTTGTCTACTCTGTACAGAGGAGAGGCCAAAAGGCTTCGACAACTTCTCTTTCTTTTTGGCTAAGAAGTATAATACACTTAGCTTATGAGACTGCTGGCCAGCAGCCTCCTGAAAGAATTACAGCTCATTCTACTAGAGAAGTAGCTTCCACATGGGCTTTTAAACATGAGGCCTCTGTTGAACAGATTTGTAAGGCGGCGACTTGGTCTTCGCTTCATACCTTTTCTAAATTCTATAAATTTGATACTTTTGCTTCTTCTGAGGCTATTTTTGGGAGAAAGGTCTTACAGGCAGTGGTGCCTTCCGTTTAAGTTCCTGCCTTGTCCCTCCCTTCATCCGTGTCCTAAAGCTTTGGTATTGGTATCCCACAAGTAATGGATGAACCCGTGGACTGGATACACCTTTACAAGAGAAAGCAAAATTTATGCTTACCTGATAAATTTATTTCTCTTGTGGTGTATCCAGTCCACGTCCCGCCCTGTCATTTTAAGGCAGGTGTTTTTTATTTTTAAACTACAGTCACCACTGCAACCTATAGTTTCTCCTTTTTTTTTCTTGCTTGTCTTCGGTCGAATGACTGGGGGTGGCAGTTAGGGGAGGAGCTATATAGACAGCTCTGCTGTGGGTGTCCTCTTGCAGCTTCCTGTTGGGAAGGAGAATATCCCACAAGTAATGGATGAACCCGTGGACTGGATACACCACAAGAGAAATAAATTTATCAGTTAAGCAGAAATTTTGTTTTTTCAGACCCGCTCTCTGTGCTCTTCTGAGCGGGTCTGTTTTTATCACAGAGTGCATCTGGCCAGCTGTCTAGTCACAGCCCAGCCCGACCGCGCCATTACACTCAGTGCAGCTTGCTCCTGCTCTGTCTGACAGCGGGAGCGAGCTGCACTGAGTGTAATGTCGCGGTTGAGCCGGGCTGTGACTAGACAGCTGGCCAGATGCGCTCTGTGATAAAACCAGACCCGCTCAGAAGAGTACAGAGAGCGGGTCTGAAAAACAATCTTTTTTTATAAAAATTCACAGGGAATATTAGGTTGTATAAAGCTAACGCTAATATAATGTTATATAATTCTGCACTATGTCTTCTCTTCCCTTCCCATAAACATCTTGGAGTTGAGAGCAATCTTCAATGCCTTGACAGCTTGGCCTCAGTTATCTTTAGTCTGGTTTCTCATATTTGTCGGATATCATCACCTCAGTGGCTCAAGGGAGCAACTGGGAGTTCCTTGGCCATGATGGAGGTGACTCATTTTGCAGTGGGTGGAAGCTCACAATTGTCTACTATCTGCCATCCACATTCCAGGAGTGGACAATTGGGAGGCAGATTTGTTCTCCAGGATATCCTAAATTGGGGGTTCCGGAGTTGGATCTGACGGCATCTCGTCAGAACGCCAAGCTTCCAAAGTACGGTTCAAGGTCAAGGGATCCTCAGGCCGCCCTGATAGATACTCTGGCAGTTTTCTTGGGTCTTCGGTCTAGCATTCCTTTTTTCCTCCGTTTGCTCTCCTTCCACAAGTCTTTGCTCGTATCAAGTAGGAGAGAACATCTGTAATTCTAATAGCTCCTGCATAACCTCACAGGATCTGGTTCGCGGACCTGGTGAAGATGTCATCTCTATCACCTTGGAGGTTCCCTTTCAGGGTCCATTTATCTATCCAAATCTTTATTCTCTGAAGCTGACTGCTTGGATATTGAACACCTAGTTCTGTCCAGACGTGGTTTTTCGGAAGCGGTCTTTGATACTATGCTTCATATTCGTAAACCTGTTACTCACAGGATTTTCTTAAGGTATGGTGTTTAATACCTTTTATTGGTGTGAAACTAAAGGTTTTTCATGGAGTCGGGTTGAGGATTCCCCCGAATTTTATCTTTTCTTCAGGATGGCCTGGAGAAAAGTTTGTCAGCCAGTACTCTGAAGGGTCAGATTTCTGCACTGGCTATTCTTTTGCACAGACGTCTAGCAAACTTGCCAGATGTTTGTTTTAGTTTAGGCCCTGGTCAGAATCAGGCCTGTGTTAAATTCTGTTGCTCCTCCTTGGAGCAAATAGAACAGAGGATAATGGAAACAGAGATTGATGTGGCCTAAATAGTTATCTTATAATAAATTAAGGCCCATAGATAGTTACTTCAGTATTATAAGTAAATAAATAAAGGAGGAGCCTATGGCCGAAGTTCGTGATCGTGCAAATTGTAATTATAGCAATAATGACACATAAGGATCACCAATATCACAGGCTGATCATGCTTGGCTTACCCTGCATCTGTCCCAAGATCCCCTCTGAAAACCGCCAAGACGTGGGCGTTGGGGCTCCTTGCTGCCGGCAAGGAAAAGGCAGATGATCAGTGTGCAGAGGCTCTAACTTGAAAGCTCACAGATCCTCGTGATCGCTGGGGACCAAGCGGATCGTACCGGGTCCTCTCACCAGCGGCTCCCCTTTCCAAACGGATCCCTCCCTTGGAAACTTCTTCGTTGATAAGATGCTTATTTTTGTAGGTAAACATCAACACTTTCAAACCTTTCCATATAGCGCCAAGACGTGGGCGTGTCAAGGTTTTGCTGTGTTCCACCAATCGAAGGGTCCGCTTGTGGAGGCTTGTCACGAGATCCAATCAGGAAAGGTCCTCTACGGCAACCATAAGGCTCTACTCCTTGCAGGGGTGGATAGGCTCAAATGCTGGACACATTAGCAATACAAAAAGAAAAGAGCTGAGCCGATCCAGTAGTATGCATAAAACGTAGCATTTATTTCACCCAATGGGGTATATTAAAAGTACATGTCACTCCACCATAAAATCTCACACAACAGTGCAAAGTTCAGAAATCAGCTGTGCAAAGCATACGCGTTTCAGCAAAAAGCCGTAGTCAGCTCTTTTCTTTTTGCATTGCTCCTCCTTGGAACCTTATCCTAGTCTTAAGGTTTTGCAGCAGGCTCCTTTTGAGCCGATACATGTTGTTATGTTACATGTTGTTGATAGGTTTTGTTTCTCCTTGCTATTTCTTCCGCTCGCAGAGTTTCTGAGTTTTCAGTTCTGCAGTGTGATTCCCCGTACCTTAGCTTTCATGCAGATTAGGCGGTCCTTTGTACCAGATTGGGTTTTCTCCCTAAAGTGTCAGATCGAAACATTAATCAGGAATTTGTTGTTCCTTCATTTTGTCCTAATCCTCCTCATAATGAACGTTTCTTTCATGTAATTAGCAAGAGTCCATGAGCTAGTGACGTATGGGATATACATTCCTACCAGGAGGGGCAAAGTTTCCCAAACCTCAAAATGCCTATAAATACACCCCTCACCACACCCACAAATCAGTTTTACAAACTTTGCCTCCTATGGAGGTGGTGAAGTAAGTTTGTGCTAGATTCTACGTTGATATGCGCTCCGCAGCAGGTTGGAGCCCGGTTTTCCTCTCAGCGTGCAGTGAATGTCAGAGGGATGTGAGGAGAGTATTGCCTATTTGAATTCAATGATCTCCTTCTACGGGGTCTATTTCATAGGTTCTCTGTTATCGGTCGTAGAGATTCATCTCTTACCTCCCTTTTCAGATCGACGATATACTCTTATTTATATACCATTACCTCTGCTGATTTTCGTTTCAGTACTGGTTTGGCTTTCTACAACATGTAGATGAGTGTCCTGGGGTAAGAAAATCTTATTTTCTGTGACACTCTAAGCTATGGTTGGGCACTTTTTTATAAAGTTCTAAATATATGTATTCAAACATTTATTTGCCTTGACTCAGGATGTTCAACATTCCTTATTTCAGACAGTCTGTTTCATATTTGGGATAATGCATATGAATCAATCATTTTTTTCTTACCTTAAAAATTTGACTTTTTCCCTGTGGGCTGTTAGGCTCGCGGGGGCTGAAAATGCTTCTTTTTATTGCGTCATTCTTGGCGCGGACTTTTTTGGCGCAAAAATTTTATTTATTTTTTCTGTTTCCGGCGTCATACGTGTCGCCGGAAGTTGCGTCATTTTTGACGTTCTTTTGCGCCAAAAGTGTCGGCGATCCGGATGTGGCGTCATTTTTGGCGCCAAAAGCATTTAGGCGCCAAATAATGTGGGCGTCATTTTTGGCGCTAAAAAAATATGGGCGTCACTATTGTCTCCACATTATTTAAGTCTCATTTTTTATTGCTTCTGGTTGCTAGAAGCTTGTTCACTGGCATTTTTTTCCCCATTTCTGAAACTGTCATTTAAGGAATTTGATCAATTTTGCTTTATATGTTGTTTTTTCTATTACATATTGCAAGATGTCCCACGTTGAAACTGAGTCAGAAGATACTTCTGGAAAATCGCTGCCTAGGGCTGGAGCTACCAAAGCTAAGTGTATCTACTGTAAACTTATGGTATCTGTTCCTCCAGCTGTTGTTTGTACTGTTTTGTCATGACAAACTGTTAATGCAGATATTTCCTTTAGTACTGTTACATTACCTGTTGCTGTTCTGTCAACATCTAATACTCAGAGTGTTCCTGATAACATAAGAGATTTTGTTTCTAAATCCATTAAGAAGGCTATGTCTGTTATTCCTCCTTCTAGTAAACGTAAAAAGTCTTTTAAAACTTCTCATTTTTCAGATGAATTTTTAAATGAACATCATCATTCTGATTCTGATAATGGTTCTTCTGGTTCAGAGGATTCTGTCTCAGAGGTTGATGCTGATAAATCTTCATATTTATTTAAAATGAAATGTATTCGTTCTTTACTTAAAGAAGTCCTAATTGCATTAGAAATTGAGGATTCTGGTCCTCTTGATACTAAATCTTAACGTTTAGATAAGGTTTTAAATCTCCTGTAGTTATTCCAGAAGTTTTTCCTGTCCCTAGTGCTATTTCTGAAGTAATTTCCAGGGAATGGAATAATTTGGGTAATTCATTTACTCCTTCTAAACGTTTTAAGCAATTATATCCTGTGCCATCTGACAGATTAGAGTTTTGGGACAAAATCCCTAAAGTTGATGGGGCTGTCTCTACTCTTGTTAAGCGTACTACTATTCCTACGGCAGATGGTACTTCCTTAAGGATCCTTTAGATAGGAAAATTGAATCCTTTCTAAGAAAAGCTTACTTGTGTTCAGGTAATCTTCTTAGACCTGCTATATCTTTAGCGGATGTTGCTGCAGCTTCATCTTTTGGTTAGAAGCTTTAGCGCAACAAGTAACTGATCATAATTCTCATAGCATTTTTATTCTTCAACATGCTAATAATTTTATTTGTAATGCCATCTTTGATATCATTAGAGTTGATGTCAGGTATATGTCTCTAGCTATTTTAGCTAGAAGAGCTTTATGGCTTAAGACTTGGAATGCTGATATGTCTTCTAAGTCTTCTCTGCTTTCCCTTTCTTTCCAGGGTAATAATCGTTTTCGTTCCTTTCGTCACAACAAGGAACAAAAACCTGATCCTTCATCCTCAGGAGCGGTATCAGTTTGGAAACCATCTCCAGTCTGGAATAAATCCAAGCCTTTTAGAAAATCAAAGCCAGCTCCTAAGTCCACATGAACGTGCGGCCCTCATTCCAGCTCAGCTGGTAGGGGGCAAATTACGTTTTTTCTAAGAAATTTGGATCAATTCCGTTCACAATCTTTGGATTCAGAACATTGTTTCAGAAGGGTACAGAATTGGCTTCAAGATAAGGCCTCCTGCAAAGAGATTTTTTCTTTCCCGTGTCCCAGTAAACCCAGCGAAGGCTCAAGCATTTCTGAAATGTGTTTCAGATCTAGAGTTGACTGGAGTAATTTTGCCAGTTTCAGCTCTGGAACAGGGACTGGGGTTTTATTCAAATCTCTTCATTGTACCAAAGAAGGAAAATTCCTTCAGACCAGTTCTGGATCTAAAAATATTGAATCGTTATGTAAGGATACCAACATTCAAAATGGTAACTGTAAGGACTATCCTGCCTTTTGTTCAACAAGGGCATTATATGTCTTCTATAGATTTACAGGTTGCATATCTGCATATTCCGATTCATCCAGATCACTATCAGTTTCTGAGATTCTCTTTCCTAGACAAGCATTACCAGTTTGTGGCTCTGCCGTTTGGCCTAGCTACAGCTACAAGAATTTTTACAAAGGTTCTCGGTGCCCTTCTGTCTGTAATCAGAGAACAGGGTATTGTGGTATTCCTTATTTGGACGATATCTTGGTACTTGCTCAGTCTTCACATTTAGCAGAATCTCATTCGAATCGACTTGTGTTGTTTCTTCAACATCATGGTTGGAGGATAAATTTACCAAAAAGTTAATTGATTCCTCAGACTTAGGTAACCTTTTTAGGTTTTCAGATAGATTCAGTATCCATGACTCTATCTTTGATAGACATGAGACGTCTAAAGTTGATATCAGCTTGTCGAAACCTTCAGTCACAATCTTTCCCTTCGGTAGCCTTATGCATGGAAATTCTAGGTCTTATGACTGCGGCATCGGACGCGATCCCCTTTGCTCGTTTTCACATGCGGCCTCTTCAGCTCTGTATGCTGAACCAGTGGTGCAGGGATTACACAAAGATATCTCAATTATTATCTTTAAAACCGATTGTACGACACTCTCTGACGTGGTGGACAGATCACCATCGTTTAGTTCAGGGGGCTTCTTTTGTTCTTCCGACCTGGACTGTAATTTCAACAGATGCAAGTCCTACAGGTTGGGGAGCTGTGTGGGGGTCTCTGACAGCACAAGGGGTTTGGGAATCTCAGGCGGTGAGATAACCGATCAATATTTTGGAACTCCGTGCAATTTTCAGAGCTCTTCAGTCTTGGCCTCTTCTAAAGAGAGAATCGTTCATTTGTTTTCAGACAGACAATGTCACAACTGTGGCATACATCAATCATCAAGGAGGGACTCACAGTCCTCTGGCTATGAAAGAAGTATCTCTAATTCTGGTATGGGCGGAATCCAGCTCCTGTCTAGTTTCTGCGGTTCATATCCCAGGTATAGACAATTGGGAAGCGGATTATCTCAGTCGCCACACGTTTCATCCGGGCGAATGGTCTCTTCTCCCAGAGGTATTTCTTCAGATTGTTCAAATATGGGGTCTTCCAGAAATAGATCTGATGGCTTCTCATCTAAACAAGAAACTTCCCAGGTATCTGTCCAGATCCAGGGATCCTCAAGTGGAAGCAGTGGATGCGTTGTCACTTCCTTGGAAGTATCATCCTGCCTATATCTTTCCGCCTCTAGTTCTTCTTCCAAGAGTAATCTCCAAGATTCTGAAGGAATGCTCATTTGTTCTGCTGGTGGCTCCAGCATGGCCTCACAGGTTTTTGGTATGCGGATCCTGTCCGGATGGCCTCTTGCCAACCGTGGACTCTTCCGTTAAATCCAGACCTTCTGTCACAAGCTCCTTTTTTTCCATCAGGATCTCAAATACTTAAATTTAAAGGTATGGAGATTGAACGCTTGATTCTTAGTCAAAGAGGTTTCTCTGACTCTGTGATTAATACTATGTTACAGGCTCGTAAATCCGTATCTAGGGAGATATATTATAGAGTCTGGAAGACTTATATTTCTTGGTGTCTTTCTCATCATTTTTCCTGGCATTCTTTTAGAATTCCGAGAATTTTACAGTTTCTTCAGGATGGTTTGGATAAAGGTTTGTCTGCAAGTTCCTTGAAAAGACAAATCTCTGCTCTTTCTGTTCTTTTTTACAGAAAGATTGTTAATCTTCCTGATATTCATTGTTTTGTACAAGCTTTGGTTCATATAAAACCTGTCATTAAGTCAATTTCTCCTCCTTGGAGTTTGAATTTGGTTCTGGGGGCTCTTCAAGCTCCTCCGTTTGAACCTATGCATTCTTTGGACATTAAATTACTTTCTTGAAAAGTTTTGTTCCTTTTGGCCATCTCTTCTGCCAGAAGAGTTTCTGAATTATCTGCTCTTTCTTGTCTGATTTTTCATCAGGATAAGGCGGTGTTGCGAACTTCTTTTAAATTTTTACCTAAGGTTGTGAATTCTAACAACATTAGTAGAGAAATTGTGGTTCCTTCATTATGTCCTAATCCTAAGAATTCTAAGGAGAAATCATTGCTTTTTTTGGATGTAGTTAGAGCTTTGAAATATTATGTTGAAGCTACTAAGAATTTCCGAAAGACTTCTAGTCTATTTATTATCTTTTCCGGTTCTAGGAAAGGTCAGAAGGCTTCTGCCATTTCTTTGGCATCTTGGTTGAAATCTTTAATTCATCATGCTTATGTCGAGTCGGGTAAAACTCCGCCTCAAAGGATTACAGCTCATTCTACTAAGTCAGTTTCTACTTCCTGGGCGTTTAGGAATGAAGCTTCGGTTGTTCAGATTTGCAAAGCAGCAACTTGGTCTTCTTTGCATAATTTTACTAAATTGTACCATTTTGATGTGTTTTCTTCTTCTGAAGCAGTTTTTGGTAGAAAAGTACTTCAGGCAGCTGTTTCAGTTTGATTCTTCTGCTTATATTTTCAGTTTTTTTCATTATAAGTTTTAAACTTTGTTTGGGTGTGGATTTTTTTCAGCGGAATTGGCTGTCTTTATTTTATCCCTCCCTCTCTAGTGACTCTTGCGTGGAAGATCCACATCTTGGGTAGTCATTATCCCATACGTCACTAGCTCATGGACTCTTGCTAATTACATGAAAGAAAACATAATTTATGTAAGAACTTACCTGATAAATTAATTTCTTTCATATTAGCAAGAGTCCATGAGGCCCACCCTTTTTTGTGGTGGTTATGATTTTTTTGTATAAAGCACAATTGTTCCAATTCCTTATATTTATGCTTCGCACTTTTTCTTATCACCCCACTTCTTGGCTATTCGTTAAACTGATTTGTGGGTGTGGTGAGGGGTGTATTTATAGGCATTTTGAGGTTTGGGAAACTTTGCCCCTCCTGGTAGGAATGTATATCCCATACGTCACTAGCTCATGGACTCTTGCTAATATGAAAGAAATGAATTTATCAGGTAAGTTCTTACATAAATTATGTTTTTTTACATAACTTGGATGTTGTGCGGGCTGTAAAAAATTTTTTTCCTACAAGATACTAAAGATTTTTGGCAATTTTTGGGCTTGTTTGTTGTTTTCTCTGGAAAGCGTAAGGGTCAGAAGGCCACTTCTTCTACTCTGTCTCTTTGGTGGCGTAGTTTGATTTGTTTGGCTTATGAGACTGCTAGACAGCAGCCTCCTAAGATAATTACAGCTCATTCCTCTAGGGCTGTCTTCTCGTCTCGGGCTTTAAGACATGAAGCTTCTGTGGAACAGATTTGCAATGGGGCAACATGGTCCTCTGCATATTTTTTTCCACATTTTTCAAATTTAATACTTTGCCTCAACCGAGGCTTCTTTTGGGAGAAATGTTCTTTAAGCGGTGGTGCCTTCTGTTTAGGTCCTCCTGCCTTTTGTCTCCCTCCCTGCTCATTCCGTGTCCTCTAGCTTGGGTATTGGTTCCCACTAGTAATTGAAGTGACGACGTGGAGTCTCCATGTCATAGGAAAGAAAACAAAATTTATGCTTAACTGATACATTTATTTATTTCCGGACATGAAGAGTCCACGACCCCGCCCTTTATTTTTTTTTATTATAGTTTGGCAGGTTTGTTTTTTTTTAGTAATCCTCATTCATCTTTTTACCCTTGTGTTTCTTTCTTTTCCATTTCCTTTCGCTGAATGACTGGGGGTTATGGGTAAGTCAGTTACACTTAACAGCTTTTGATGGGGTGCTCTTTGCCTCCTCCTGCTGGCCAGGAGTTGAATATCCCACCAGTAATTGGAATGACATCATGGGCTCTCCATGTCCGGAAAGAAAGAAATTTATCAGGTAAGCATAAATTTTGTTTTTTGCATGATGGTGAGTACATGAGACCTACCCTTTTTCACTAAATTTACCTAAAACATTTCTGTCAGTAGTTCTAGTTTGCACCTCATTTTCCCTGATTTTTCATTTTGTACTTCTCTCTGATTGGCTATACGTCAGACTAGCATAGCAGACAAGTGTGATGGATTAAAGGGACACTCACTCAAAATTAAACTTTCATTATTCAGATAGAGTATGCAATTTTAAACAACTTTCCAATTTACTTCCATTAACTAAATGTGCACAGTCTTTTTATATTTAAACTTTTTTAGTCACCAGCTCCTACTGAGCATGTGCAAGTATAAGTGTGTTTGCATTTGTGAATGGCTGATGGCTGTCACATGGTATGTGTATGCATTTGTGATTGGCTGATGGCTGTCACATGGTACATGGGGAGTGGAAAAAGACATAACTTTTAAAATTGTCAGGAAAAAAAATCTACTACTCATTTGAAGTTCAGACTAAGTGCTATTGCATTGTCTTGTTATCTTGCATTTGTTTATGCTCTTGGAGTTTTAAGAATCTACCTCATAGTAGCCAGGAGTAATGGCTCGTGAATTCTCACCACCATTTATCAGATGAGCATAAATTTTGTTTTTGCTTAGTGATGTCCTTATGGAGACGATAACTGTTTTTTTTTTTTTTCTCTCCCCCAGCTGCTGCAGCGTATTTATTTCAAAGGCAACTTTCTCCCACACCTGGTTACCCCAGCCAATACCAGCTTTATGCTATGGAAAACACACGGCAGACAATCCTAAATGACTATATCACTTCACAGCAAATGCAGGTCAATTTAAGGCCGGATGTTGGCAGAGGTCTTTCTCCCAGAGAGCAAGGTCTTTCGATTCCATATCCCGGAGCAAGAGGTAGGTCTTGCTATTACATTGGATCAATATGGATTGTGCTCTTTCATAGTTTTCTTTCTTGAATGTGTATTCATTCTGCTTTTTAAATCTTTTATGCCTTTAAAATGAAATAGTCTATACTAAAAGGGAGAGTTTAGACCACTGGTTTTCAAACCTGTCCTCAGGCCTCCTCAAACAGGCCGGATTTTTTAGGATCTCTGAACTAGAGCACATGTGAAATCAGCTGATTAGTAAACACGGTTATTAACCTGCTCTAACCCCAGGTATTCCTGAAAACCTCGCCTGTTAGGGAGGCCTGAGGACCGGTTTGAAAACCAGTGGTCTAGAGCCAGTACATAATTTTGATTACATACCAGAGAAGCATCCTGCAACTGGTCCCCCATCTATGAGCTTGTAAGAAGTACATGAAACATTTAAATATTTATGGTTTGTTAGGAGACGAAAATGGCCGCCAAGCTCTGTGCCCACCTGTTGCATGTATATTTTGGTATTTTAAGTTTCTACACTCACAATCAACTCATGAATAAGATGATCTACTTGTACATGCTAATTTGTGCATGTGCAATTTGAAATGGCTTAGTTACAAATATTAAAGATTTACTGCTAAACTGGCATACAAGGAAACGGCTAACTGGACAAGAAGAAAGCTGTGGGCAGAGATAGGCTGCCATTTTCGGTTGCTAACAAATGATCATTATTTAAAAGTTTCATCTACTACTTACACGCTTATAGATATGGAACCTGTTACAAGATGCTTGTTTGGTATGTAACAATAAGTAATAGAGATTAAAGGGTCACTGAACCCAAATTATTTCTTTAGATATTCAGATAGAGCAATTTTAATCAACTTTCTAATTAACTCCTATTATCAATTTTTCTTCGTTCTCTTGCTATCTTTATTTAAAAAAGAAGGCATCTAAGCTATTTTTTGGATCAAAACCCTGGACAGCACTTGTTTATTGGTCGGTTAAATTAATCCACCAATCGGCAAGAACAACCCAGATTGTTCACCAAAAATGGCACGGGATCTAAACTTAGGGCTAGATTTATTAAAGCTGAGGCGGGGCGAAAATACCCGCAGGTATTCGGCATTGCACATGAGCGCAATTTTGCACTCGCGTGCAATCCCGCCCGCGCACAGCGAATCACGCGCGGGCAGGAGCTGTCAATCTCCTCGGTCTGACTAGACAGAGGAGATTGAATTTCGCCAGATTAGAGGTGGCGAAGAGGCTAAGGAAGCAGCGGTCTGGTGACCGCTGCTTGATAAATGACGGCGAGCAAGTTCTTGAGAGTACTTGCTGCCGTAGGGGCTTAATAAATCTAGCCCCTGCATTCTTGCTTTTCAAATAAAGATACCAAGAGAATGAAGAAAAGTTGATAATAGGAGTAAATTAGAAAGTTGCTTAAAATTGCATGCTCTATCTGAATCACGAAAGAAAAAATTTGGGTTCAGTGTCCCTTTAAGTATTGGGTCTAGACTGTCCCTTTAATTCAATTTGTTCATAAATTTCAATTAAAGAACATTACTACTTTAGTAGTAGTGTGTATAAAATAATCTGTCCTAACAATGAAATACTGTCACTGCACAACCCAACAGTGTCTAATTCTTAATCACACATTGTCTGTTTCATTCCTAATCATATGTACTCCAATACTAGTGTTTGTAGTAAGTTTGGCTTTGGAGTTGGACCTGCTTGCAGTTGAAATGTTGAACTTATTGAATATTTTTAAACAGGAATAATTGACCTAACCAACATGCCTCCTACAATTTTGGTTCCTCATCCTGGGGGAACAAGTACACCACCTATGGACAGGATTACATACATCCCTGGAACGCAACTGGCTTTCCCACCCAGACCATACAACCCTGCTTCCATGTCTCCAGGTATAAAGTTGTGGGGGGGGGGGGGGTAAATTAACATCAGTCTAATCAACACCATCCCTGAATTCTATAATGGACTTTATATTTTTTACATTAGTGAATGTATTGCATGTATGGTTTACTTATGACATGATACACTATCTTAGGACATCAAGCTCACCTAGCAGCTGCAGCTTCTGCCAGTGCTGAACGAGAAAGGGAACGTGAAAGAGAGAGAGAGAAGGAACATCGTGACAGAGAAAGGGAGCGAGAGAGGATGGCTGTGGCCAACACTTCATCCCAAAGTGAACATTATCTAAGACCTGGTAAGCAGCATATTATCCACAATTGCAGAAAATTATTAACATACTCTTTTCTTCTATAAGATACGACGAGTCCACGGATTCATCCTTTACTTGTGGGATATTATCCTCCTGCTAACAGGAAGTGGCAAAGAGCACCACAGCAGAGCTGTCTATATAGCTCCTCCCTTGACTCCACCCCCCAGTCATTCTCTTTGCCTACTCTAAGTACTAGGAAGGGTAAAGTGAAAGAGGTGATAAAATGTTAGTTTTTATTTTCTTCAAGCAAGAGTTTTTTTATTTTAAATGGTACCGGTGTGTACTATTTTCTCTCAGGCAGCAGATGGATGAAGACTTCTGCCTGGAGGCTGATGATCTTAGCATTTGTCACTAAGATCCAGAGCAGTTCCCTCAGAATGTGGGAGGAACGTTTTTCATGCTATAAGCAGTGAGGTATGTTCAGTCATTTTTTTCCTGGAGAGACACAGGTATTTCAGAATTGGCTGACAGTATCCCCATGAGGGTAAAGGTAAGCAGTAATCCTAAAAGAAGAGGGGTATTACTAAGCTTGCATATAGGGCCTTAGAAAAAATGGTTGACACTGAGTTTGAATGTTTGTGGGCAAACGTTTATTCAACTGGGAGTGCTGATAACGTTTTTGATGCTTTAATGAGAGGGTACACTTGGCTTCTTTTTGGGTTTAAGAACCCACATGGCTAGTTTGAGACCGCTCTGGTGCGGTTCATTTGGGCTGAGAGACATCGAGTGAGATGGGCGGGGCATATTTTCGCGCCTCAGTTGCGCAGGTGTATTTGACACAAGCAAGCGACGCCAAGTACTTCTAGTGCGTCTAATTCTTTCACCCTGCAAGATATGGCCGCAGTTATGAATACTGCCCTCACAGAGGTTTTATCTAAACTGCCTGGGTTGCAGGGGAAGCGCAGTCGGTCCGGTGTGAGAGTAAATGCTGAGCCCTCTGACGCTTTATTAGCCTTCTCCGATGTACCCTCACAATGTTCTGAGTTGGGGGTGAGGGAATTGCTGTCTGAGGGAGAGCTTTCTGATTCAGGAAAGATGTTCCCTCAGACAGACTCAGATATGACGGCTTTTAAATTTAAGCTAGAACACCTCCGCTTGTTGCTCAGGGAGGTTTTAGCGATGATTGTGACCCTATTGTAATTCCACCAGAGAAATTGTGTAAAATGGATAGATATCTAGAGGTTCCTGCTTACACTAATGTTTTTTTTGGTCCCTAAGAGGATTTCGGACATTGTTACTAAGGAGTGGGATAGACCAGGTATTCCGTTTTCTCCCCCTCCTACTTTTAAGAAAAAGTTTCCCATATCAGACACCATTCTGGATTCGTGGCAGACGGTCCCTAAGGTGGAGGGAGCTATTTCTACCCTGGCTAAGCGTACAACTATACCTATTGAGGACAGTTGTGCTTTCAAAGATCCTATGGATAAAAAATTAGAGGGTCTTCTAAAGAAATTATTTATTCATCTGGGTTTTCTTCTGCAACCTATAGCGTGCTTTGTTCCTGTAACTACTGCAGCTGCGTTTGGGTTTGAGGCTCTAGAGGAGGCTCTTAAAGGGCAGTATACTCCTTTTCATATAACTGCGTGTAAAAGACACTACTATAAAGAATAAGATGCACAGATACTGATATAAAAATCCAGTATAAAATGGTTTAAAAACTTAGAAGCTTTCAGTTTAGCTCTGTTGAAAAGGCAGTTGGAAAGCCCACTGCAAGTGGGAAATAAGACACTCCCCCCTCCCCCTTCTTTTGCATATGAAAAGACCCTTTACACAAACAGGAGCAAGCTGGATAAGGTAGCTGACAGTATTCAAATAAAACTTTGGGGCTTGGTTAGGAGTCTGAAAATCAGAGCAAGGTTATTTAAAAATAAGCAAAATTATACATTTAAAAAAAAAAAAAAAACTTTATGGGCTTTATAAATAGATCATCTACAAAACATTTATGCAAAGAAAAAATGAGTGTATAATGGCCCTTTAAGGTTGAGACCCCATTAGATGATATTCTGGATAGAATTAGGGCTCTCAAGCTAGCTAATTCTTTCATTACAGATGCCGCTTTTCAACTGGCTAAATTAGCGGCAAAGAATTCAGGTTTTGCTATTTTAGCACGTAGACCGTTATGGCTTAAGTCCTGGTCTGCTGACGTGTCATCAAAATCTAAGCTTTCTTTCATGTAATTAGCAAGAGTCCATGAGCTAGTGACGTATGGGATATACATTCCTACCAGGAGGGGCAAAGTTTCCCAAACCTCAAAATGCCTATAAATACACCCCTCACCACACCCACAATTCAGTTTTACAAACTTTGCCTCCGATGGAGGTGGTGAAGTAAGTTTGTGCTAGATTCTACGTTGATATGCGCTCCGCAGCAAGTTGGAGCCCGGTTTTCCTCTCAGCGTGCAGTGAATGTCAGAGGGATGTGAGAAGAGTATTGCCTATTTGAATGCAGTGATCTCCTTCTACGGGGTCTATTTCATAGGTTCTCTGTTATCGGTCGTAGAGATTCATCTCTTACCTCCCTTTTCAGATCGACGATATACTCTTATATATACCATTACCTCTGCTGATTCTCGTTTCAGTACTGGTTTGGCTATCTGCTATATGTAGATGAGTGTCCTGGGGTAAGTAAGTCTTATTTTCTGTGACACTCCAAGCTATGGTTGGGCACTTTGTTTATAAAGTTCTAAATATATGTATTCAAACATTTATTTGCCTTGACTCAGAATGTTCAACTTTCCTTATTTTCAGACAGTCAGTTTCATATTTGGGATAATGCATTTTTTGATTTATTCATTTTTTCTTACCTTCAAAAATTTGACTCTTCCCGGTGGGCTATTAGGCTCGCGGGGGCTGAAAATGCCTCATTTTATTACGTCATTTTTGGCGCGGACTTTTTTGACGCAAAATTCTATTTCCGTTTCCGGCGTCATACGTGTCGCCGGAAGTTACGTCATTTTTTGACGTTATTTCGCGCCAAAGATGTCGGCGTTCCGGATATGGCGTCATTTTGGCGCCAAATAATATGGGCGTCGCTTTAGTCTCCTCAATTATTTAAGTCTCATTTTTTTATTGCTTCTGGTTGCTAGAGGCTTGTTCTTGGCATTTTTTCCCATTCCTGAAACTGTCATTTAAGGAATTTGATCAATTTTGCTTTATATATATGTTGTTTTTTCTCTTACATATTGCAAGATGTCTCACGTTGCATCTGAGTCAGAAGATACTACAGGAAAATCGCTGTCAAGTGCTGAATCTACCAAAGCTAAGTGCATCTGCTGTAAACTTTTGGTAGCCATTTCTCCAGCTGTTGTTTGTATTGATTGTCATGACAAACTTGTTAAAGCAGATAATATTTCCTTTAGTAAAGTACCATTGCCTGTTGCAGTTCCTTCAACATCTAAGGTGCAGAATGTTCCTGATAATATAAGAGATTTTGTTTCTGAATCCATAAAGAAGGCTATGTCTGTTATTTCTCCTTCTAGTAAACGTAAAAAATCTTTTAAAACTTCTCTCCCTACAGATGAATTTTTAAATGAACATCATCATTCTGATTCTGATGACTCCTCTGGTTCAGAGGATTCTGTCTCTGAGGTTGATGCTGATAAATCTTCATATTTATTTAAAATGGAATTTATTCGTTCTTTACTTAAAGAAGTACTAATTGCTTTAGAAATAGAGGATTCTGGTCCTCCTGATACTAATTCTAAACGTTTGGATAAGGTATTTAAAGCTCCTGTGGTTATTCCAGAAGTTTTTCCTGTTCCTAATGCTATTTCTGCAGTAATTTCCAAAGAATGGGATAAATTGGGTAATTCATTTACTCCTTCTAAACGTTTTAAGCATTTATATCCTGTGCCGTCTGACAGATTGGAATTTTGGGACAAAATCCCTAAAGTTGATGGGGCTATTTCTACCCTTGCTAAACGTACTACTATTCCTACGTCAGATGGTACTTCGTTTAAGGATCCTCTAGATAGGAAAATTGAGTCCTTTCTAAGAAAAGCTTATCTGTGTTCAGGTAATCTTCTTAGACCTGCTATATCTTTGGCTGATGTTGCTGCAGCTTCAACTTTTTGGTTGGAAACTTTAGCGCAACAAGTAACACATCATGATTCTCATGATATTATTATTCTTCTACAGCATGCTAATAATTTTATCTGTGATGCCATTTTTGATATTATCAGAGTTGATGTCAGGTTTATGTCTCTAGCTATTTTAGCTAGAAGAGCTTTATGGCTTAAAACTTGGAATGCTGATATGGCTTCTAAATCAACTTTACTTTCTATTTCTTTCCAGGGTAACAAATTATTTGGTTCTCAGTTGGATTCCATCATTTCAACTGTTACTGGTGGGAAAGGAACTTTTTTACCACAGGATAAAAAATCTAAAGGTAAAAGTAGGGCTAATAATCGTTTTCGTTCCTTTCGTTTCAACAAAGAACAAAAGCCTGATCCTTCATCCTCAGGAGCAGTTTCAGTTTGGAAACCATCTCCAGTCTGGAATAAATCCAAGCCAGCTAGAAAGGCAAAGCCTGCTTCTAAGTCCACATGAAGGTGCGGCCCTCATTCCAGCTCAGCTGGTAGGGGGCAGGTTACGTTTTTTCAAAGAAATTTGGATCAATTCTGTTCACAATCTTTGGATTCAGAACATTGTTTCGGAAGGGTACAGGATTGGTTTCAAGATGAGACCTCCTGCAAAGAGATTTTTTCTTTCCCGTGTCCCAGTAAATCCAGTAAAAGCTCAAGCATTTCTGAAATGTGTTTCAGATCTAGAGTTGACTGGAGTAATTATGCCAGTTCCAGTTCTGGAACAGGGGATGGGGTTTTATTCAAATCTCTTTATTGTACCAAAGAAGGAGAACTCCTTCAGACCAGTTCTGGATCTAAAAATATTGAATCGTTATGTACGAATACCAACGTTCAAAATGGTAACTGTAAGGACTATCTTGCCTTTTGTTCAGCAAGGGAATTATATGTCCACAATAGATTTACAGGATGCATATCTGCATATTCCGATTCATCCAGATCATTATCAGTTCCTGAGATTCTCTTTTCTGGACAAGCATTACCAGTTTGTGGCTCTGCCGTTTGGCCTAGCTACAGCTCCAAGAATTTTTACAAAGGTTCTCGGTGCCCTTCTGTCTGTAATCAGAGAACAGGGTATTGTGGTATTTCCTTATTTGGACGATATCTTGGTACTTGCTCAGTCTTTACATTTAGCAGAATCTCATACGAATCGACTTGTGTTGTTTCTTCAAGATCATGGTTGGAGGATCAATTTACCAAAAAGTTCTTTGATTCCTCAGACAAGGGTAACCTTTCTGGGTTTCCAGATGGATTCAGTGTCCATGACTCTGTCTTTAACAGACAAGAGACGTCTAAAATTGATTGCAGCTTGTCGAAACCTTCAGTCACAATCATTCCCTTCGGTAGCCTTATGCATGGAAATTCTAGGTCTTATGACTGCTGCATCGGACGCGATCCCCTTTGCTCGTTTTCACATGCGACCTCTTCAGCTCTGTATGCTGAAGCAATGGTGCAAGGATTACACGAAGATATCTCAAACAATATCTTTAAAACCGATTGTTCGACACTCTCTAACATGGTGGACAGATCACCATCGTTTAATTCAGGGGGCTTCTTTTGTGCTTCCGACCTGGACTGTAATTTCAACAGATGCAAGTCTCTCGGGTTGGGGAGCTGTGTGGGGATCTCTGACAGCACAAGGAGTTTGGGAATCTCAGGAGGTGAGATTTCCAATCAATATTTTGGAACTCCGTGCAATTTTCAGAGCTCTTCAGTTTTGGCCTCTTCTGAAGAGAGAATCGTTCATTTGTTTTCAGACAGACAATGTCACAACTGTGGCATACATCAATCATCAAGGAGGGACTCACAGTCCTCTGGCTATGAAAGAAGTATCTCGAATTTTGGTTTGGGCGGAATCCAGCTCCTGTCTAATCTCTGCGGTTCATATCCCAGGTATAGACAATTGGGAAGCGGATTATCTCAGTCGCCAAACGTTGCATCCGGGCGAATGGTCTCTTCACCCAGAGGTATTTCTTCAGATTGTTCAAATGTGGGAACTTCCAGAAATAGATCTGATGGCGTCCCATCTAAACAAGAAACTTCCCAGGTATCTGTCCAGATCCCGGGATCCTCAGGCGGAGGCAGTGGATGCATTATCACTTCCTTGGAAGTATCATCCTGCCTATATCTTTCCGCCTCTAGTTCTTCTTCCAAGAGTAATCTCCAAGATTCTGAAGGAATGCTCGTTTGTTCTGCTGGTAGCTCCGGCATGGCCTCACAGGTTTTGGTATGCGGATCTTGTCCGGATGGCCTCTTGCCAACCGTGGACTCTTCCGTTAAGACCAGACCTTCTGTCACAAGGTCTCTTTTTCCATCAGGATCTGAAATCCTTAAATTTAAAGGTATGGAGATTGAACGCTTGATTCTTGGTCAAAGAGGTTTCTCTGACTCTGTCATTAATACTATGTTACAGGCTCGTAAATCTGTATCTCGAGAGATATATTATAGAGTCTGGAAGACTTATATTTCTTGGTGTCTTTCTCATCATTTTTCTTGGCATTCTTTTAGAATACCGAGAATTTTACAGTTTCTTCAGGATGGTTTAGATAAGGGTTTGTCCGCAAGTTCTTTGAAAGGACAAATCTCTGCTCTTTCAGTTCTTTTTCATAGAAAGATTGCTATTCTTCCTGATATTCATTGTTTTGTACAAGCTTTGGTACGTATAAAACCTGTCATTAAGTCAATTTCTCCTCCTTGGAGTTTGAATTTGGTTCTGGGAGCTCTTCAAGCTTCTCCGTTTGAACCTATGCATTCATTGGACATTAAATTACTTTCTTGGAAAGTTTTGTTCCTTTTGGCCATCTCTTCTGCCAGAAGAGTTTCTGAATTATCTGCTCTTTCTTGTGAGTCTCCTTTTCTGATTTTTCATCAGGATAAGGCGGTGTTGCGAACTTCTTTTGAATTTTTACCTAAAGTTGTGAATTCCAACAACATTAGTAGGGAAATTGTGGTTCCTTCATTATGTCCTAATCCTAAGAATTCTAAGGAGAAATCGTTGCATTCTTTGGATGTTGTTAGAGCTTTGAAATATTATGTTGAAGCTACGAAATCTTTCCGTAAGACTTCTAGTCTATTTGTTATCTTTTCCGGTCCTAGAAAAGGCCAGAAAGCTTCTGCCATTTCTTTGGCATCTTGGTTGAAATCTTTAATTCATCTTGCCTATGTTGAGTCGGGTAAAACTCCGCCTCATAGGATTACAGCTCATTCTACTAGGTCAGTTTCTACTTCCTGGGCGTTTAGGAATGAAGCTTCGGTTGACCAGATCTGCAAAGCAGCAACTTGGTCCTCTTTGCATACTTTTACTAAATTCTACCATTTTGATGTATTTTCTTCTTCTGAAGCAATTTTTGGTAGAAAAGTACTTCAGGCAGCGGTTTCAGTTTGAATCTTCTGCTTATGTTTTTCGTTAAACTTTATTTTGGGTGTGGATTATTTTCAGCAGGAATTGGCTGTCTTTATTTTATCCCTCCCTCTCTAGTGACTCTTGTGTGGAAAGATCCACATCTTGGGTAGTCATTATCCCATACGTCACTAGCTCATGGACTCTTGCTAATTACATGAAAGAAAACATAATTTATGTAAGAACTTACCTGATAAATTCATTTCTTTCATATTAGCAAGAGTCCATGAGGCCCGCCCTTTTTTTGTGGTGGTTATGATTTTGTATAAAGCACAATTATTCCAATTCCTTATTTTATATGCTTTCGCACTTTTTTATCACCCCACTTCTTGGCTATTCGTTAAACTGAATTGTGGGTGTGGTGAGGGGTGTATTTATAGGCATTTTGAGGTTTGGGAAACTTTGCCCCTCCTGGTAGGAATGTATATCCCATACGTCACTAGCTCATGGACTCTTGCTAATATGAAAGAAATGAATTTATCAGGTAAGTTCTTACATAAATTATGTTTTTAGCAATTCCTTTCAAGGGTAAGACCCTATTCGGGCCTAAACTGAAAGAGATCATTTCAGACATCACTGGAGGAAAAGGCCATGCCCTTCCTCAGGATAAGACAAATAAGATGAGGACCAAACAAAATAATTTTCGTTCCTTTTGAAACTTCAAAGGTGGTCCCTCTACCTCCTCCCCTGCTGCAAAGCAGGAGGGGAATTTTGCTCAATCCAAGTCAGTCTGGAACAAGGGTAAACAGGCCAAGAAGCCCGCTGCTGCCACCAAGACAGCATGAAGAGGCAGCCCTCGATCCGGGACCGGATCTAGTAGGGGGCAGACTTTCTCTCTTTTCTCAGGCTTGGACAAGAGACGTTCAGGACTCCTGGGATTTAGAAATCGTGACCCAGGGGGGTATCTTCTAGACTTCAAAGATTCTCCTCCAAGGGGGAGATTCCATCTTTCTTGATTGTCTGTAAACCAGACAAAAAGAGAGGTGTTCTTACGCTGTGTAGAAGACCTATATACCATGGGAGTAATCTGCCCAGTTCCAAAAGCAGAACAGGGGCAGGGGTTTTACTCCAATCTGTGGTTCCCAAAAAAGAGGGAACCTTCAGACCAATCTTAGATCTCATGATCCTAAACAAATTCCTCAGAGTCCCATCCTTCAAGATGGAGACCATTCGGACTATTTTACCAATGATCCAGGAGGGTCAATATATGACCACCGTGGATTTAAAGGATGCGTATCTTCACATTCCTATCCACAAAGATCATCACCAGTTCCTCAGGTTCGCCTTCCTGGACAAGCATTACCAGTTTGTGGCTCTTCCCTTCGGGTTGGCCACAGCTCCCAGAATTTTCACAAAAGTGCTAGGGTCCCTTCTGGCGGTTCTAAGGACGCGGGGCATAGCAGGTGGCGCCTTATCTGGACAATATCAATTTCAACTTACCAACTTGCCAAATCTCACACGGACATCGTGTTGGCTTTTCTAAGATCTCACGGGTGGAAGGTGAACGTAAAAAAGAGTTCACTTATCCCCCTCACAAGAGTTCCATTCCTGGGAACTCTGATAGATTCGGTAGACATAAAAAAAATTCTGACGGAGGTCAGGAAATCAAAGATTTTAACCTCCTGCCGAGCTCTCCTTTCCATTCCTCGGCCGTCAGTGGCTCAGTGTATGGAAGTAATCGGACTAATGGTAGCGGCAATGGACATTGTTCCGTTTGCTCGCTTGCATCTCAGACCACTGCAACTATGCATGCTCAATCAGTGGAATGAGGATTATGCAAATTTATCTCCTCAGATAAATCTGGATCCAGAGACTCTCTTCTTTGGTGGTTTTCACAGGATCATCTGTCCCAGGGAATCTGTTTCCGCTGGCCAGCATGGGTCATAGTGTCGACGGACTCCAGCCTATTGGGCTGGGGTGCAGTCTGGAATTCCCTGAAAGCACAGGGTGTGTGGACCCAGGAGGAGGCTCTCCTCCCGATAAATATTCTAGAACTGAGAGCGATATTCAACGCGCTTCAGGCGTGGCCTCAGCTGGCTTTGGCCAGATTCATAAGATTCCAGTCGGACAATATCACGACTGTAGCATATATCAATCATCAGGTGGGAACAAAGAGTTCTCTAGCGATGATAGAGGTTTCCAAAATAATTCAATGGGCAGAGACTCACTCTTGCCATCTATCAGCAATCTATATCCCAGGAGTGGAGAACTGGGAAGCGGATTTTCTAAGTCGTCAGACTTTTCATCCCGGGGAGTGGGAACTCCATCCGGAGGTGTTTGCACAATTGATTCATCAATGGGGCACACCAGAATTGGATCTGATGGCATCTTGTCAGAATGCCAAACTTTCTTGTTACGGGTCCAGATCAAGGGATTCTCAAGCAGTACTGATAGATGCTCTAGCAGTACCTTGCTCGTTCAACCTGGCTTATGTGTTTCCACCATTTCCTCTCCTTCCTTGTCTGATTGCCAGAATCAAACAGGAGAGAGCTTTGGTGATTTTGATAGCACCTGCGTGGCCACGCAGGACTTGATATGCAGACCTGGTGGACATGTCATCTCTGCCACCGTGGACACTGCCGCTGAGACCGGACCGTCTCATTCAAGGTCCGTTCCAGCATCCAAATCTAGTTTCTCTGCAGCTGACTGCCTGGAGATTGAACGCTTGATTTCTCTTGTAAGGTGTATCCAGTCCACGGGTTCATCCATTACTTGTGGGATATTCTCCTTCCCAACAGGAAGTTGCAAGAGGACACCCACAGCAGAGCTGTCTATATAGCTCCTCCCCTAACTGCCACTCCAAGTCATTCTCATGCAACTCTCGACAAGATAGGAAGTATCAAGAGATATGTGGTGACTTAGTGTAGTTTTTACCTTCAATCAATAGTTTGTTATTTTTAAACGGTACCGGCGTCGTACTGTTTTACTCACAGGCAGAAATTATAAGAAGAATCTGCCTGGAGGTTGATGATCTTAGCGGTTTGTAACTAAGGTCCATTGCTGTTCTCACACATAACTGAAGAGTATGGGAAAGACTTCAGTTGGGGCAACGGTTTGCAGATTACCTGCCTTGAAGTATGTTCAGTATATTTATTTCTAGAGAGATGATAAGATCTAGAAAATGCTGACAGAGCCTTGTATAATTGAGGTAAGCCTGATGCAGTGATTTAACAACGACTGGGATCATGCTTACAAAAAAGGGTAATATTCATGTTAATACTCATATTTCTTAGTGACAAAACGTTTACATGTTATATAGAAAGAACGTTTTTTCTCTGAGGGTGATAAATAGTTTTTTGGGGCCTAGTTTCCACATGGCTAGTCAGATACTCCTAGGAGTATTTTCTTAAGGCCCTCTGACATAGAGTGCATGGTCGGAGGGGCCTATTTTTGCGCTCTAGATGCGCAGTTCTTATTCAGACTGAGACATCCAGCTTCCCCAAAGGAGTCCTCTGGCATCTGAGGACCACTATAGAGGACTTATTTCTTCCCTAAATTGTATTTGAGGGCAGGTAGGAGCCACAGCAGAGCTGTGGCAAGGTGTTTAACTGTTTGTTAACGTTTTTTAACGTTTTTCAAATCCGGTTTGGGGCCTAAAGGGTTAATCATCCATTTGCAGGTGGGTGCAATGCTGCTTTAGTCCCTTATACACACTGTAAAAATTTCGAAGTTTACTACTTTTTAACACTGTTTTGCAGTTTATGTGATAGTTTTTTTCTCTTAAAGGCACAGTACCGTGTTTGTTTAATTGCTGTTTCACATTTATTAAAGTGTTTTCCAAGCTTGCTGGTCTCATTACTAGTCTTTTACACTGATGTCTTTCCAGTCCCTAAGAGGTTTTCGGAAATTATTACCAAGTAATGGGATAGACCAGGTGTACCGTTCTCTCCCCCTCCTGCTTTTAAAAAGATGTTTCCCATAGATGTCGCTATACGGGACTCGTGGCAGACAGTCCCTAAGGTGGAGGGTGCTGTTTCTACCCTAGCTAAGCGTACAACTATCCCCGTCGAGGACAGTTGTGCTTTCTTAGATCCTATGGATAAAAAATTGGAGGGTCTCCTTAAGAAAATTTTTATCCATCAAGGTTTTATTCTCCAGCCTCTTGCATGCATTGCCCCAGTTACTGCTGCAGTGGCTTTTTGGTTCGAGTCTCTTGAGGAGGCTCTACAGGTGGAGACCCCGTTAGATGATATTTTAGACAGGATTAAAGCTCTCAAGTTAGCTAATTCCTTTATTTCTGACGCCGTTTTTCATCTATCCAAACTAACGGCTAAGAATTCAGGTTTTGCCATTCTGGCGCGCAGGGCGCTATGGCTTAAGTCCTGGTCAGCAGACGTTACTTCAAAGTCTAAGCTTCTTAACATCCCCTTCAAAGGACAGACCCTTTTCGGGCCGGGCCTGAAGGAGATCATTTCTGATATTACTGGAGGAAAAGGTCACGCCCTTCCTCAGGATAGGTCCAATAAATTAAGAACCAAACAGAATATTTTTCGTTCATTTCGAAACTTCAAAAGTGGTGCAGCTTCAGCTCAAGAGGGAAATTTTGCCCAGTCCAAACCAGTCTGGAGACCGAACCAGGCTTGGAACAAGGGAAAGCATGCCAAAAAACCTGCTGCCGCCTCTAAGACAGCATGAAGGAGTAGCCCCCGATCCGGGACCGGATCTAGTAGGGGGCAGACTTTCTCTCTTCGCCCAGGCTTGGGCAAGAGACGTCCAGGATCCCTGGGCATTAGAGATTGTTTCCCAGGGATATCTTCTGGACTTCAAAGCTTCATCTCCAAAGGGGAGATTTCATCTCTCACAATTATCTGTAAACCAGATAAAGAGAGAGGCATTCTATTCAAATCTGTTTATAGTTCCCAAAAAAGAGGGAACTTTCAGACCAATCTTGGATCTCAAGATCCTAAACAAATTTCTCAGGGTTCGAACCATCCTTCCTATGATCCAGGAGGGTCAATATATGACTACTGTGGACTTAAAGGATGCTTATCTCCACATTCCGATTCACAGAAATCATCATCAGTTCCTCAGGTTCGCCTTCTTAGACAGGTATTACCAGTTGGTGGCTCTTCCCTTCGGGTTAGCCACGTCACCAAGAATCTTTACAAAGGTTCTAGAGTCCATACTGGCGGTTCTAAGGCCACGGGGCATATCGGTGGCTCCTTACCTAGACGACATTCTGATACAGGCGTCGACTTTTCAAATCGCCAAGTCCCATACGGACATTGTTCTGGCCTTTCTGAGGTCTCACGGGTGGAAGGGGAACAAAGAATAGAGTTCTCTCTCCTCTCTCACAAGAGTTTCCTTCCTAGAAACACTGTTAGATTCAGTAGAAATGAATTTTTTTCTGACAGAGGTCAGGTTATCAAAGCTTCTAACTTCCTGCCGTGCTCTTCATTCCACTTCTCGGCGGTCAGTGGCTCAGTGTATGGAAGTAATCAGCCTAATGGTAGCGGCAATGGACATAGTTCCGTTTGCCCGCCTACATCTCAGACCACTGCAACTTTGCATGCTCAATCAGTGGAATGGGGACTACACAGATTTGTCCCCTCTGCTAAATCTGGATCAAGAGACCAGGGATTCTCTTCTCTGGTGGTTATCTCGGGTCCATCTGTCCAGGGGAATGAGTTTCCTCAGGCCAGAGTGGACTATAGTGACGACAGATGCCAGCCTTCTGGGCTGGGGCACAGTCTGGAACTCCCTGAAGGCTCAGGGTTCGTGGACTCAGGAGGAAGCCCTCCTTCCGATAAACATTCTGGAACTGAGAGCGATATTCAATGCTCTTCAGGCTTGGCCTCAACTAGCTGCGGTCAGGTTCATCAGATTTCAGTCGGACAATATCACGACTGTAGCCTATATCAACCATCAGGGGGGAACAAGAAGCCCCCTGGCAATGTTGGAGGTTTCAAAGATAATTCTATGGGCAGAGATTCACTCTTGCCATCTCTCACCTATCCATATCCCAGGAGTAGAGAACTGGGAGGTGGATTTTCTAAGTCGGCAGACTTTTCATCCGGGGGAGTGGGAGCTCCATCCGGAGGTATTTACCCAGCTGATTCAACTATGGGGCAAACCAGAACTGGATCTGATGGCGTCTCGTCAGAACGCCAAGCTTCCTTGTTACGGGTCCAGGTCAAGGGATCCCCAGGCAGCGCTGATAGATGCTCTAGCAGTGCCCTGGTCCTTCAGCCTGGCTTATGTGTTCCCACATTTCCTCTCCTCCCTCGTCTGATTGCCAAGATCAAGCAGGAGAGAGCTTCAGTGATTTTGATAGCACCTGCGTGGCCACGCAGGGCTTGGTATGCAGATCTGGTGGACATGTCATCTCTTCCACCATGGACTCTGCCGCTGAGGCCATTCAAACATCCAAATCTAATTTCTCTGCGGCTGACTGCTTGGAGATTGAACGCTTGATTTTATCAAAACGTGGTTTCTCCGAGTCGGTCATTGATGCCTTAATTCAGGCTCGATAGCCTGTCACCAGGAAAATCTATCATAAGATATGGTGTAAATATCTTCATTGGTGTGAATCCAAGGGTTACTCATGGAGTAAACTCAGGATTCCTAGAAAATTATCCTTTCTCCAAGAAGGATTGTAGAAGGGATTGTCTGCTAGTTCCTTAAAGGGACAGATTTCTGCTCTGTCTATTCTTCTGCACAAGCGTCTGGCAGATGTTCCAGACGTTCAGGCGTTTTGTCAGGCTTTAGTTAGAATCAAGCCTGTGTTTAAACCTGTTGCTCCGCCATGGAGTTTAAATTTAGTTCTTAAAGTTCTTCAAGGGGTTCCATTTTAACCTCTGCATTCCATAGATATCAAGCTTTTATCTTGGAAATTTTATCTTGGAAGCTATCTCTTCGGCTCGAAGAATTTCAGAGTTATCTGCCTTACAGTGTGATTCCCCTTATCTGATCTTCCATGCAGATAAGGTAGTTTTGCGTACCAAACCTGGGTTTCTTCCTAAGGTGGTATCTAATAAGAATATCAATCAGGAGATTGTTGTTCCGTCACTGTGTCCTAATCCTTCTTCAAAGAAGGAACGTCTATTACACAATCTTGACGTGGTTTGTGCTTTAAAGTTTTATTTACAAGCTACTAAGGATTTTCGTCAAACATTTGCATTGTTTTTTGTCTACTCTGGACAGAGGAGAGGCCTAAAGGCTTCCGCATCTTCTCTTTCTTTTTGGCTGAGAAGCATAATCCGTTTAGCTTATGAAACTGCTGGCCAGCAGCCTCCTGAAAGAATTACAGCTCATTCCACTAGAGCGGTAGCTTCCACATGGGCTTTTAAAAATGAGGCCTCTGTTGAACAGATTTGTAAGGCGGTGACTTGGTCTTCGCTTCATACTTTTTCTAAATTCTACAAATTTGATACTTTTGCTTCCTCGGAGGCTATTTTTGGGAGAAAGGTCTTGCAGGCAGTGGTGCCTTCCGTTTACGTTCCTGCCTTGTCCCTCCCTTCACGTTCCTGCCTTGTCCCTCCCTTCACGTTCCTGCCTTGTCCCTCCCTTCACGTTCCTGCCTTGTCCCTCCCTTCATCTGTGTCCTAAAGCTTTGGTATTGGTATCCCACAAGTAATGGATGAACCCGTGGACTGGATACACCTTACAAGAGAAAACCAAATTTATGCTTACCTGATAAATTTCTTTCTCTTGTGGTGTATCCAGTCCACGGCCCGCCCTGTCACTTTAAGGCAGGTGTTTTTTATTTTTAAACTACAGTCACCACTGCACCCTATAGTTTCTCCTTTTTCTTGCTTGTCTTCGGTCGAATGACTGGGGGTGGCAGTTAGGGGAGGAGCTATATAGACAGCTCTGCTGTGGGTGTCCTCTTACAACTTCCTGTTGGGAAGGAGAATATCCCACAAGTAATGGATGAACCCGTGGACTGGATACACCACAAGAGAGAGAAATTTATCAGGTAAACATAAATTTGTTTTTTATCCAAGCAGGGATTCTCTGAGTCGGTCATAGATACCTTAAATATCTTTATTGGTGTGAATCCAAAGGCTACTCATGGAGTAAGATCAGGATTCCTAGGATTTTGTCCTTTCTCCAAGGAGGATTGGAGAAGGGGTTATCAGCTAGTTCCCTAAAGGGACAGATATCGGCTTTATCAATTTTACTGCACAAGTGTCTGGCAGATGTTCCAGACGTTCAGTCGTTTTGTCAGGCTTTAGTTAGAATCAAGCCTGTGTTTAAACCTGTTGCTCTGCCATGGAGTTTGAATTTAGTTCTTAAAGTTCTTCAAGGGGTTCCGTTTGAACCTATGCATTCCATAGATATTAAGCTTCTATCTTGGAAAGTTTTTAGTTACTATCTCTTCGGCTCGAAGAGTTTCTGAACTATCTGCATTGCAATGCGACTCGCCTTATCTTGTTTTCCATGCTGATAAGGTAGTTTTGCGTTCCAAACCTGGATTCCTTCCTAAGGTTGTTACTAATAGGAATATCAATCAGGAAATTGTTGTTCCTTCTCTGTGTCCTAATCCTTCCTCTAAGAAGGAGCGTCTGTTGCACAACTTGGACGTGGTTCGTGCTTTGAAGTTTTACTTGCAAGCAACCAAGGATATACGTCAAACATCTTCTTTGTTTTTTGTCTATTCTGGAAAACGTAGAGGTCAAAAAGCTACGGCTACCTCTCTTTCTTTTTGGCTGAAAAGCATCATCCGTTTGGCATACGAGACTGCTGGACAGCAGCCTCCTGAAAGGATTACAGCTCACTCTACTAGAGCGGTGGCTTCCACATGGGCTTTTACAAATGATGCTTCTGTTGAACAGATTTGTAAGGCTGCGACTTGGTCTTCACTTCATACCTTTCCAAATTTTCCAAATTTGATACTTTTGCTTCTTCTGAGGCTATTTTTGGGAGAAAAGCTCTTCAAGCAGTGGTGCCTTCTGTTTAACCATCTGTCTTGTCCCTCCCGTTCATCCGTGTCCTGTAGCTTTGGTATTGTATCCCACAAGTAAAGGATGAATCCGTGGACTCGTCGTACCTTATAGAAGAAAAGTAAATTTATGCTTACCTGATTAATTTCTTCTATGGTACGACGAGTCCACGGCCCGCCCTGTCATTTTAAGACAGATTATATTTTTTTATTTTAAACTTTAGTCACCTCTGCACCTTTTAGTTTCTCCTTTTTCTTCCTGTACCTTCTGTCGAATGACTGGGGGGTGGAGCTAAGGTAAGAGCTATATAGACAGCTCTGCTGTGGTGCTCTTTGCCACTTCCTGTTGGCAGGAGGATGATATCCCACAAGTAAAGGATGAATCAGAGGACTCGTCGTACCATAGAAGAAATTCATTTATCAGGTAAGCATAAATTTACTTTTTCTGTTAGGTGCTGTTTTTACAACGATGACCGTTGTAGCAAAAATAACACTCCTAGCTGGAGCCACAGTATTGACTTCACATGATATTTGATGACAATAAACTGAGGAGTTGTTTTCAATGTTTTACCATTTTTATGATTTTTAATATTATAATTAAGGGACATGAAACCCCAAAAAAATCCCAGGGAATGGGATCTGAGGAAAAGGGAACACTGTAAGGTTGCCTGGTATTGTGCTAGAAGTGGGATTATCATCCATATTCTACAGACACAAACTATTTTTTTTTATTCCCGGCTCATTTATTTGCTTCAGATAGAGATTTAATAATAGTTTTCAATGTCCAGTCTGTTAAGTTCCTATTTTTTCAAAAGATTTTAAATTAACTTGACTACATTTGAATTTTTTTTCTCAAGTTTTTGAACACATTTAGAAAAATCTTTTTATAATAGAAGTAAATAAAATATACATTTCAACACTCTCCACTGAAAATTCTGCCAGCCAGGTGCAATTATGAAGTAGCCAGATGGGGCAGTGTAACATTTTCTAATATGATATAATATTCTGCTCTCCAGAGCACACATTAATTACATGATTTAACATAAATATTTTAATTTGTGCAATAAAAATGGAACATTTTTAATATTGGCTAATTTTATCGTAATATTTGCTAGAATTTTAGCCAACGGTCAGTAAAATCACCTGTGTGAGGAAAAGGTCCTGGGGAAAACACTGCATTTTATTACTGTGTGAGCAATACTTTAGGATGATAAAAGCAAAAATAAGCTTTAGATCCAAGAGAGGGCAGGGATGAGCCGGTTGCAGTAAAATAGTATTTTTATAACTCAAAAGCATCTCTGTAATGACCAAAAATTACCCACTATAGACAAATTAATCTCTACAGGATTCCATATCTTCATAAACTGGTTATTCTACAGATAATGCCACGTCTACATATCTTCACATCCTCAGAACAACAACATGCTTAGATCACTAACACCATTTGAATCCCTATGTAAAAAACCTTCCCCAACTAGACACGCCCTCTCCCTCACGTACTCTATATTACTACAACAACCACACTGCCAAATCTCATACTATATAGACAGATGGAACTCTGAACTTGGAATAGACAGTACTTATACAGATGCATTATATAATTTCTCAAATATCAAGAAAACCTTGATGATATGGAAATTTATAGAACAGAAAGATGCAAAAAAAATCTATAAGCTCAAAACCGCTCAATGTTTGAGATGTGGCTCCTCTGAAGCCCACATGACCCACATATGGTGGCAATGCACTAAAGTATCTACTATTTGGTCCGAAATCTCACAAAAAAAACAAGTAAAATTCTTGAAACCCCAACCCCATTAGAACCATGTTTGTGGCTCTAAATTAAAGTACCAAAAAAATCTACCAATGCCTAAGAAAAAATTATTTAACATCCAACATTTAAGTAATAGCTTTAAAATCTGACAAAAATTCCCTCTTTTGGCAACTGGCAACTAGAATGTAACCACACTCTCCTTGGAAGAATTTTACTTTATGAAGAATAAAAATGTTGATGTTTACGCTCAAATGCTCTCAATGTGGAAAACATATATTAAAAATAATTCGCACTCACTCTCTTCATAAAGTGTAAGTAACATTACTAGTTATCTTTCACTAGAATAAACAAGCTCATCTAAACCTAATACTCAAATATCTTTAAGGGTTTTACTCCTTTCCCTTTTGCTAATGGACCCAGACACTCACGGAAATCAAAATAGTGCAATAGAACTATACTAACTCTTTACTCAACGACTAAAGCTCTTCATAACATATGAGACACTTAAACTGCCATACATATTGTATTAAAGTCATACTTTTGTTTGCTATAATATTGAAACCCTTCCCACTTCCCCCTCCATCTCTTCCCTATTGTTATTTCAAAAATATATAACCTATTGGTAAGATGTACTTGAAGCTGTTGTATAATTTCCAACTTGTATTGTAATGATTTGGCTTTCAATAAAAAAAATAAGCATCTGTTATTCTACATAAGGTGGAGAGGCAGTCCAAAGACATAGGGGTAAAGGTGCCTTTTAATCCCAGGTTTCTAGTGCCTAATGACTTGTGACAGGAGGGTTCTTGCTGCAAGTGTCTTGAAGTAAAATATTAAATGTCAAATATGATATTGCTTAATTAGAATTATAAATTTTCCTTTGCTTAGTTCAAGAACAACCTGGAAGACCTAGTAGTCATGGATATGTTCGTTCCCCATCACCGTCTGTAAGAAACCAGGAAAGCATCATGCAGCAGCGACCAAGTATATTTCAGGGAACCAATGGAAAAAGTGTCATCACACCTTTGGATCCTGCACAACTGCGAGTTATGTAAGTGCTTGAACATTACTTTAACAAATGCAGGATAAGCCATATAATGACCAGACATGACTGCACATTTGACAAGTAAAGGCTTTGCTGTGAGTGCAGTATGGACTATATTGAATATTTTTTTGAAGCTCTTTAGTCTATATTTTAGAATTTAGATAACCAGATGCATAGTTTGGACCTCCATTCTGTAGTGTCCTGTGCAGTGATAATTGTATCACATTTAGTTAAAGGGACATGATACTCAAAATAGTTTTCTTTTTCATTAAAAAGATGTTTCAAAATGTATAATAGTGCTTTGATTTATTTGGAAATAAATGTTCCTCTTTTGACTAAACAAACCTTATGCGGGAGCTGTAATTTCAGCAAATGAGCAATATAGTCCAATGACTCAGATGCACAAATGAATTCACTTAATTTTAGTTTCACTTTAATTGTAAACAGCTTTACATAACCTGTTTGCACACACACAATATTTTTAACATATTTAAAAGCTGCTCTTTCATATGCATGATATAAAAAAATGAATGCCCCTTTAAGTGGCTTCTCCGGCTATTACGGAAATAATGTTGTACGTAAGTTTTCTGTGATCACTGTAGAAGCATTTACTGTTTTGAGTTAGTGTGAAATCTTCAGACTCAAAGAATTCTAAGAATGGAGCTTATCATATAGAGTGGACCTTTTAAACATTTCAGATGTGTTAAAGTTCCTGTCCAGCAACCTGGAGGTGGGACTGACCTATTTGTTATGTGCGATTTTATTGATACTGGCTCTGGAATATATTTACTGCTTTTAAGTGAGTTCTCTTGTTTTAATAATAATCAGCCTGTTATGTATGCATCTATGTTCTCCTCACAGGCCTCTCACTCCTGGAGCTCCATCAATTACTCAGGGAATACCTGCATCCCGTTACAGTACAGCTGCAGATGCATTAGCTGCATTAGTTGATGCAGCAGCTTCTGCTCCTCAAATGGAAGTTGCCAAGACAAAGGAGGGCAAGCATGATACTGCTCGAATAGAAGAAAATATGACAAGGCGTTCAGCACTGGAACAGCAGCAGCAGCAGATGGATTCTGAACGCCGAATGGTGCAGAGTCCCTATACATCAACTGGTTTCTCTAGTAGCAAATCACAGAGCCAGGTTTCTCCTGCAGTGTATTCAGAGGCAGGCAAAGACAAAACTTCACATACCAAGTCACGCTACGTGGAGGAGTTGCGAACACGAGGAAAGACCACCATCACTGCAGCCAACTTCATTGATGTTATAATTACTCAGCAGATTGCTTCTGACAAAGATGCTCGAGAGAGGAGCTCACAGAGTTCAGATTCATCCAGTAGCTGTACGTGTGATTTGAGATTTTATTATTTATAATGTTTGTGCCTAATTCTTTTGTAGTAAAATTAAACCTGTGGCAGTGTATATGCATTTTGTATGGTAGATAGACATACTGCCATTTAAATGCATCAGCTGAGCGGTTTCTCTCTTATTCTTATGGTGACATAAGTATTTATATACTGGTGTGTCATATGGAGATCGACCAAAACTACATAGTTGTTCACCTATCAAAGTGTTTTTTGATATTTTTTTTTGTAAATTGCTTCTGTACCCTGAAGTTCATTTAAGACCCATTTTTCCTAAAGGGATACTAAACCCAATTTTTCTTTAATGATTTAAAAAAGCATGCAATTTTAAGCAACTTTCTAATTTACTCCTATTATTAATTTTTCTTTGTTCTTTTGCTGTCTTTATTTAAAAAGCAGGAATGTAAAACTTATGAGCCAGCCAAATTTTGTCTCAAATCCTGATTTACGCTTGCTTATTGGTGGCTAAATGTAGTAAATGCTGAACTTTAAATGGGCCGGCTTCTAAGCTTTACATTTAAGCTTTTACACGTGTGTGTGTGTGTAGTATTATCAGGGGGGTGGCGCCACCATATTGTAGCACGCATATTGTTGTCTCCTGTTATGGTAGCAGTGTTTTTTTTCCTAAGATATGAAGAGTCCACAACGTCATTAAATTACTAGTGGGAATATCACTCCTGGCCAGCAGGAGGAGGCAAAGAGCACCACAGCAAAGTTGTCACCCTACCCATAATCCCCAGTCATTCTTTTTGCCTCTGTCAATGGAAGAGGTGAAGTTTGGTGTCTGAAGAAATGAATTCCTTTTCTTTTTAAAGATACGATGAGTCCACGGATTTCATCCTTACTTGTGGGATATTCACCTCCTGGTTAGCAGGAGGCGGCAAAGAGCACCACAGCCGTGCTGTATATATAGCTCCTCCCTTCCCTCCCACCCCAGTCATTCTCTTTGCCTGTGTTAGTAAGATAGATGGCAAAGTGAGGTGTTAGTATAGATTCTTCAATCAAGAGTTTATTATTTTTAAAGTAGTGCCAGAGAGTGCTACTTTGTTCTAGGGTGTAGCCTAGTCTAGATCAGTTTCTACAGTAGAGCATTTGGTGGCTTTAAAGCAATGGGAACTTGTGGGACATAATTCTCACTGCGCCTCCCATATTTGTGCTGTCCTGCTTGTAAAGTCTGAGGGAAGAGAAAAAACTATTTTTATTTCCATAGGCCAATGTGAGGAGAAAATTAGGACCTCGCAAGCCGGGTGGGATGCCTTTGCTGTCGGGCAGAATGAGGTAAGTGCTGTCTTTATTTCTGGGGGTGAAGCATCTCAGAAAAAGGCCTGGGCACTTTGTTATTTTTATATTCCTCATGGAAATACATGGAAGTTTCTCCTAGTTTATTAGGAGACTTAAGGCAGCTAGGACACTGGGGTTTTACATGTATCTCATTTCCCGGTAGTCTCCTGTATAATATTGAGACAGACCGGGAGATTTGATATTGAGCTCTAATGTGATTTTCATGCTCACAGTAACACAGTATGTTGTGCATTGGAACGCAGTATGTTGTAAAATATTGCACAGAGAACTGTTGGTCACAATTGTGTGTCTTGTTAGAACCTATATCGTGTGTTTTTTTATACTTGTCTCTCGGTACCTTTTATTTAAAGCAGGGTGCCCGGGAGATTGCACAGAGATCAATTAATCACATGGCGCTCTAACGAATAACAACGTTATACTCTTCTTTTTTTTTTTCCTTTGTCCCCGGCGCCCATACTTAAAAATCAATGGCGACCAGGAGTTGGAGTATGTAACGCCCACGAGGGGCGGGGCTTGTCGGATGGCGCTAGTATGTGCGCTCTTCTCTTTTGAGTCTCCGGTCTATGCTGCAGCTGCGGTGTCAGGCTATCTCTGGCAGCCAGGTTATTAGAAAGGCAGCACTCAAAGTTTGTAGTGGCATAAACTGTGTTTTACATATCTTTGCTCCCAAAGGGTTGGTAGCTAAATCTCACAGAAATGTGTTAGACACCCATCGGCTTATATTAACAAGTCTAACAGCCGACAGGGAGGCTTATTATTTTTGCACATGCAAACTGTTATATATGTCTTGCTCCCTACTGCTCATATTAACAAATATGGCAACTGACAGGAAGGTTTACTTTATTATGCATGATATGTGTTTTATATGTCCCACTCCCTACGGCTTAAAGAGGCATCCGACACGGAGAATTCCTTGAAGAGGTTATATGACTTGTTCCTGTTCCCAACAGCTGGTTTTACATTACAAGCTGACTAGGGGGATTTATTTATTTATTTATTTTGCATACATGGTTCTCCCGACAGAACGAGTGTTTAACTTGAGGCGCCCATGATGGGCGGAGCTAAGGTTCGTGCCATTGTTTGCGCGCCTTTTGTACAAATTTTTTGAATGGATGCCAGCTGCCTTCTCTGCTGTATTATAGCATATAGTTGAGAGGCTTTGCGCTTTTTATGTGAGAGTGTCTTCAGTGAGCTGGATACTGTTCTCTGCTGCGTTAGGCATATGGCAGAGAAGCTTCACAGACACGCAGTATGTAAGAGAGATTATAACTAATTTGGATGCATGTTATCTGTCAGTGCCCCATCCGATTACAGACAGACTCCTATGGGCTAAGTTGAACTCAGGGGGTTCTGTGTTATACGCCACATATAGGAGCACATTTATTTATTTCATGTAATTTGCAAGAGTCCATGAGCTAGTGACGTATGGGATATACATTCCTAACAGGAGGGGCAAAGTTTCCCAAACCTCAAAATGCCTATAAATACACCCCCCACCACACCCACAATTCAGTTTTTACAAACTTTGCCTCCTGTGGAGGTGGTGAAGTAAGTTTGTGCTAGATTTCTACGTTGATATGCGCTTCTCAGCATGCTGAATCCCGGTTCCTCTCAGAGTGCAGTGAATGACAGAGGGATGTGAAGGGAGTATTACCTATTGAATGCAATGGTCATCCTAACAGGGATCTATTTCATAGGTTCTCTGTTATCGGTCGTAGAGATTCTTACCTACCTCCCTTTTCAGATCGACCATATACTCTTATATACCATTACCTCTGCTGATTCTCGTTTCAGTACTGGTTTGGCTATCTACTTTATGTAGATGAGTGTCTTTTGGTAAGTATGTTTTTCTTTATTAAGACACTCTTAGCTATGGTTTGGCACTTTAAATGTAAAGTTCTAAATATATTGTTTATACTTATATTTACCATGATTCAGGTTTATCAGTATATTTCCTTTTAACAGACTGTCAGTTTCATTTTGGGAAATGCACATATAAAAAAAAAATTCTTACCTGAAATTTTTCAATTGACTTTTTTTCTAAATTGCGGGCTATTAGGCTCGCGGGTGCGCAAAATGCTATAATTTATTGCGTCATTCTTGGCGCGAGACTTTTTTGGCGCGAGAATTATGTTTGACGTATTTTCGTAATTTTCGGCGTCTTAGTTGGCGCAGAGAGTTTTCACGTAGTTGTGTCATCTATGACGCTTGTGTTTTTTGCAGACGTTTTTGGCGCCAAAAAATATTTTGTCAGTTGTGGGCGTCATACTTGGTGCCAGACTTTTGACATTATTTAAGTCTTCATGTATTTTTACTTCTGGTTTCCAGAGGCTTATTCTGTTTGCATTTTTTCCCATTCCTGAAACTGTCATATAAGGAATTTGATAATTTTGCTTTATATGTTGTTTTTTTCTTTTACATATTGCAAGATGTCTCAATCTGACCCTGTATCAGAATCTACTTCTGGAATGCTGCTGCTTGACGTCGGTTCTACCAAAGCTAAGTGCATTTGTTGTAAACTTGTGGTGACTGTTCCTCCGGCTGTAGTTTGTGTTAATTGTCATGATAAACTTTCTAAAGCAGACAATATTTCCATTAGTAGTAGTCCATTACCTGTTGTTGTTCCTTCAACATCTAATGTTCAGGATATTCCTGTTAATGTGAGAGAATTTGTTTCTAATTCTATTCAGAAGGCCCTGTCTGTTATACCACCTTCTAATAAACGTAAAAGGTCTTTTATAACTTCTCATAAATTCGATGAATTTTTAAATGACCGACAGCATTCTGATTTATCTATCTCTGATGAGGATCTGGTTCAGAAGATTCTGCCTCAGATATTGACACTGACAAAACTTCATATTTATTTAAAATGGAGTAAATTCGTTCTTTATTAAAAGAGGTGTTGATTGCATTAGATATGGAGGAGACTAGTCCTCTTGATATTAAAACCAGTAAACGTTTAAATTCGGTTTTTAAACCTCATGTAGTTATTCCAGAGGTTTTTCCAGTTCCTGATGCTATTTCAGAGGTAATTTCTAGGGAATGGAATAGTCTGGGTACTTCATTTACTCCTTCTTTAAGGTTTAAGAGACTGTACCCTTTGCCGACTGATAGATTGGAGTTTTGGGAAAAGATCCCCAAAGTTTATGGGGCTATCTCTACTCTTGCTAAGCGTACTACTATTCCTACGGCAGATAGTACTTCTTTTAAAGATCCTTTAGATAGGAAGCTTGAATCTTATCTAAGGAAGGCTTATTTATGTTCAGGTCATCTTCTTAGGCCTGCTATTTCTTTGGCTGATGTTGCTGCAGCTTCAACTTTTTGGTTGGAAACTTTAGCGCAACAAGTACCAGATCCTAATGTGTATAGCATTGTTAAGCTAATTCAACATGCTAATAATTTCATTTGTGATGCCATTTTTGATATCATTAGAATTGATGTCAGTTATATGTCTTTAGCTATTTTAGCTAGAAGAGCTTTATGGCTTAAATCTTGGAATGCGGATATGACTTCTAAGTCAACGTTGCTATCTCTATCTTTCCAAGGTAATAAATTGTTTGGTTCTCAGTTGGATTCTATAATTTCAACTGTCACTGGGGGGAAGGGAGCCTTTTTGCCTCAGGATAAAAAAATCTAAGGGTAAATTTAGGGCTGCTAACCGTTTTCGTTCCTTTAGTCAGAATAAGGAACAGAAACCTGACCCTTCCCCCTAAAGGAACGGTTTCCAATTGGAAGCCTTCTCCAGCCTGGAATAAATCCAAGCCTTTTAGAAAATCAAAACCAGCCCCCAAGTCCGCATGAAGGTGCGGCCCTCATTCCAGCGCAGCTGGTAGGGGGCAGACTTCGATTTTTCTAGGATGTTTGGATCAATTCAATCCAAAATCATTGGATTCAGAACATTGTTTCTCAAGGGTACAGAATAGATTTCAAGGTAAGACCGCCTGTGAGAAGTTTCTTTCTCTCACGCATTCCAGTGAACCCAGTAAAGGCTCAGGCTTTCCTGAAGTATGTTTCAGACCTGGGGGCCCATTTATCAAAGGGCTTGCTGACCTGATCCGACACTGCGGATCAGGTCCGCAAGACCTCGCTAAATGCGGAGAGCAATACGCTCTCCACATTTAACATTGCACCAGCAGCTCACAAGAGCTGCTGGTGCAACGCCGCCCCCTGCTGACTCGCGGCCAATCGGCCGCCAGCAGGGAGCTGTCAATCAACCCGATCGTATTCGATCGGGTTGATTTCCGGCGGTTCCTGTCCGCCTGCTCAGAGCAGGCGGACAGGGTTATGAAGCAGCGGTCTTTAGACCGCTGCTTCATAACTTGTGTTTCTGGCGAGTCTGAAGACTCGCCAGAAACACGGCCCTTCAAGCTCCATACGGAGCTTGATAAATGGGCCTGCTGGAGTTATCCGGGGTAATTGTACCAGTTCCATATCTGGAACGGGGTCTGGGGTTTTATTCAAATCTGTTCATTGTTCCAAAGAAAGAGAATTCTTTCAGACCGTTATGTAAGAATACCAACATTCAAAATGGTGACTATAAGGACTATTCTGCCTTTTGTTAAGCAAGGGCATTATATGTCAACAATAGACTTACTGGATGCTTATCTTCATATTCCGATTCATCCAGATCATTATCAGTTCCTGAGATTCTCTTTTCTAGACAAGCATTTCCAATTTGTTGCTCTTCCTTTTGGCCTAGCAACAGCTCCAAGGATTTTTTCAAAGGTTCTCGATGCCCTTCTCTCTGTAATCAGAGAGCGGGTATTGCGGTGTTTCCTTATTTGGACAATATCTTGGTACTTGCTCAGTCTTTACATTCTGCAGAATCTCACACGAATCAACTAGTGTTGTTTCTTCAAAGACATGGTTGGAGGATCAATTTACCAAAAAGTCCCTTTATTCCTCAGACAAGGGTAACCTTTTTAGGATTCCAAATAGATTCAGTATCCATGACTTTGTCTCTAACAGACAAAAGACGTTTGAAATTGGTTTCAGCTTGTCAGAACCTTCAGTCTCAGTCATTCCCTTCAGTAGCTTTGTGCATGGAGATTTTAGGTCTCATGACTGCAGCATCGGACGCGATCCCCTTTGCTCGTTTTCACATGAGACCTCTTCAGCTTTGTATGCTGAACCAATGGTGCAGGGATTATACAAAGATATCACAATTAATATCCTTAAATCCCAATATTGGACTATCTCTGACTTGGTGGTTAGATCACCACCGTTTGGTCCAGGGGGCCTCTTTTGTTCGTCCAACCTTGACTGTGATTTCAACAGATGCAAGTCTTTCAGGTTGGGGAGCTGTCTGGGGATCTCTGACAGCGCAGGGGGTTTGGAAATCTCATGAGGCGAGATTACCAATCAATATTTTGGAACTCCGTGCGATTCTCAAAGCTCTTCAGTTTTGGCCTCTTCTGAAGAGAGAACCGTTTATTTGTTTTCAGACAGACAATGTCACAATCGTGGCGTATGTCAATCATCAAGGTGGGACTCATAGTCCTCAAGCTATGAAAGAAGTATTTCGGATACTTGCATGGGCGGAATCCAGCTCCTGTCTAATCTCTGCGGTCCATATCCCAGGTATAGACAATTGGGAAGCGGATTATCTCAGTCGCCAGACTTTACATCCGGGGGAATGGTCTCTTCACCCAGATGTGTTTCTTCAGATTGTTCAGATGTGGGGGCTTCCAGAAATAGATCTGATGGCTTCTCATCTAAACAGGAAACTTCCCAGGTATCTGTCCAGGTCCAGGGATCCTCAGGCGGAAGCAGTGGATGCGTTGTCACTTCATTGGAATTATTAAACTGCTTATATCTTTCCGCTTCTAGTTCTTCTTCCAAGAGTGATTTCCAAAATCATAATGGAGCGTTCATTTGTACTGCTGGTGGCTCCAGCATGGCCACACCGGTTTTGGAATGCGGATCTTGTTCGGATGTCCAGTTGCCAACCTTGGCCACTTTTGTTAAGGCCAGACCTTCTATCTCAAGGTCCATTTTTCCATCAGGATCTCAAATCATTAAATTTGAAGGTATGGAGATTGAACGTTTATTGCTTAGTCATAGAGGTTTCTCTGACTCAGTGATTAATACTATGTTGCAGGCTCGCAAATCTGTGTCTAGAAAGATTTATTACCGAGTTTGGAAGACTTACTTTTCATGGTGTTCTTCTCATAAATTTTCTTGGCATTCTTTTAGAATTCCTAGAATTTTACAGTTTCTTCAGGATGGTTTGGATAAGGGTTTGTCTGCAAGTTCCTTGAAAGAACAAATCTCTGCTCTTTCTGTTTTGTTTCACAGAAAAATTGCTAATCTTCCTGACATTCATTGTTTTGTACAGGCTTTGGTTCGTATCAATCCTGTCATTAAGCCAATTTCTCCTCCTTGGAGTCTTAATTTGGTATTGAGGGCTTTACAGGCTCCTCCGTTTGATCCTATGCATTCTCTGGACATTAAATTACTTTCTTGGAAAGTATTGTTTCTTTTGGCCATCTCTTCTGCTAGAAGAGTTTCTGAATTATCTGCTCTTTCTTGTGAGTCTCCTTTTCTGATTTTTCATTAGTATAAGGCGGTTTTGCAGACTTCTTTTAAATTTTTACCTAAAGTTGTGAATTCCAACAACATTAGTAGAGAAATTGTGGTCCCTTTGTTGTGTCCTAATCCTAAGAATTCTTTGGAAAGATCTTTACACTCTTTGGACGTGGCTAGAGCTTTGAAATATTATGTTGAAGCTACTAAAGATTTCAGAAAGACTTCTAGTCTATTAGTTATCTTTTCTGGTTCTAGGAAAGGTCAGAAGGCTTCTGCCATTTCTTTGGCATCTTGGTTAAAGCTTTTGATTCATCATGCTTATTTGGAGTCGGGTAAATCCCCGCCTCAGCGGATTACGGCTCATTCTTCTAGGTCAGTTTCTACTTCCTGGGCTTTTAAGAATGAAGCTTCTGTTGATCAGATTTGCAAAGCAGCAACTTGGTCTTCTTTGCATACTTTTACTAAATTCTACCATTTTGATGTTTGTTCTTCTTCAGAAGCAGTTTTTGGTAGAAAAGTTCTTCAGGCAGCTGTTTCAGTTTGATTCTTCTGCTTATAATTTCATTTTTTTTCATTATAAAGATTAAAACTTTTTGATTTGGGTTGTGGATTCTTTTTTCAGCGGAATTGGCTGTCTTTATTTTTATCCCTCCCTCTCTAGTGACTCTTGCGTGGAGTTCCACATCTTGGGTATTTGCTATCCCATACGTCACTAGCTCATGGACTCTTGCCAATTACATGAAAGAAAACATAATTTATGTAAGAACTTACCTGATAAATTAATTTCTTTCATATTGGCAAGAGTCCATGAGGCCCACCCTTTTTCTGGTGGTTATGATTTTTATGTATAAAGCACAATTATTCCAATTCCTTGTTGATGCTTTCGTTCCTTTCTTATCACCCCACTTCTTTGGCTATTCGTTAAACTGAATTGTGGGTGTGGTGGGGGGTGTATTTATAGGCATTTTGAGGTTTGGGAAACTTTGCCCCTCCTGGTAGGAATGTATATCCCATACGTCACTAGCTCATGGACTCTTGCCAATATGAAAGAAATGAATTTATCAGGTAAGTTCTTACATAAATTATGTTTTTTTGATGTAAATACATGGATGATGATGTACCTTCTTTTTTTTTGGTTAATGTGCCATTTCAAGTCACAGTACTACTTTCGTCTCTCTTCAGATTGAATAAATCTTTTACCTTTTCTAAAGATTTTTCGTGGAGGGGAACAACCTTGAGTATTTGATATATTTCAGCTGTTTGAGCAGTTCAGCTTTGTGTTTATAATGGAACATGTACACACATAACTTAATGTTACGTTTAAAATTTAAAGTGACAGTAACGTTTTTTGTGTATATTTTCATTACAATATCACACTCCTTTTTTTTCTGAACCTTCTCCCTTTAAGGCGTTTGCCATTTGGGAGTATGTTCATAATGCTCATCTTTGTTCGGGATTTCATTCTATCCTGGTGTATTCTGTCCTAGTACTTATATTTAAGGAAGGGTTTCCCATAACCACCTTGGTTAAGGGGACTGGGCACAAAATCCTCGGTGGCTTAGTGGGTAAGCAAGCAGCCTACCAGATGGAAGGCCAGCAGTTTGATTACAGCCGCTGTCACCAGGTTAGACTTTACCTAGGGTGGAAGGAGTATTTTCCAACCTAGATAACTGAACCACTTTTTTCCTTAGGGAATAGTTGGGTTTTTCAAAAAGTTATATGGACCTACTGTGTACTCAATATCCTGAACACCGTCGTTAGTGCAGCAGTAATTGGTGGGATGCGTTGTCTGATGCTATTAAGTCAGAAACTCCCCTGAAATTAGGTCAGGATAGAGATTCTTTGTCCCAGCTCTCTGAGCCTTAGGATTAGAGTCTGGATACTCATATGTATGCTCTAAGTTTGAATTTTTTAACAATACCATTACAAGAGGGCCTTGTTGGATCCTGACTTGATGGGGATTTTTGGTCACATCTGGTTGAAGTTCCCAAAAAAGGAGGGACTATTCAGATCTATCTTAGGTCTCTAGAGTCTAAGCTTGTTTCTCAGAGTTCCATTTTGCAAGATGGAAACTATTCGTTCCATTCTTCCATTGATCCTTGAGGGTCAATTTATGATGACAGGGGATCTAAAGGATGCATAGCTTCATGTTCCTATCTATAGAGATCATCACAAGTTCTTACGTTTTGTCTTCTGGACAAACGTTTTCAGTTTCTGAGTCTTCCTTTCGGTCTCTTCACGGCACCCAGAAAGGTTCTGGGGTCTCTACTGGTGGTTCTAAGACCGCGGGGCATTGCGGCGGCGCCTCTGCCTCTCAATGGACTAGTGGTAGACTTTGCAGCTTTAAGAGCTGAAGGTTGAGAGTTCGAATCCAGCTGTGGCTGTGTTCCACACAGCAAGTCTTCTTTCACTGGTGGGTTACAAATAACCTCGCCTAACCCATGATTGGCAAGCTACCGAATTTGCCTATATTCTAATCCAGGTGTCATTTTATCAACTAGCAAGGTCTCATTTCGACATTGTACTATCCCTCCAGGGAATCACGGATGGATAAATCTGGAAGAGAGTTTGTTGATTCCGCAGACAGGGGTACCCTTCAGGGGAAATCTAATAGAGTCTATATCCATGACTTTGTTTCTGACGAAGGGCAGAAGGTCAAATATTCTGATTACATGTCGAGTCCTTCAGTCCTCTCCTCGGCAGTCAATTGTACAGTCCATGGAGGTAATCGGATTGATGGTAGCGGCAATGGTCATCCTATCGTTTGCTCGGTTTTCATCTCAGACAGCTAAGCATGCTCAGGCAGTGGAATGGAGTTATACAGGTTTGTTTCCTCAAATAACCATAGATCAGAGAATGAACTAATCTCTTCAATGGTGGTTGTCTGTGGATCATCTATACCAGGGGACATGCTTTCGCAGTGCTTCGGTCCGATTCATCAGATTCTAGGTGGACAATAACGAAGGTGGTTTACATCAATCATCAGGGAGGAACAAGGAGTTCCTTATCGATGACCGTAGTAGCCAAGATAATCCAGTGGCTGAAGGCCCGGTCTTGACATCTGTCGGCAATCCACATTCCAGGGGTGCACAACTGGGAGGCAGATTTTCTGAGCAAACCTCATCAGGAAATTTTCTTCAAACTTTTTTTAATTCTTGTGCATACTTGCATACTGTTACTTGTAAATACAGTATATGATTTATGTATGTGTCTATATCTCTTAATAAAGTTAGTTTAACCTCCTGTTTGCTAGTACAACTGAATTACTGTGTCGCGAAATGATGTAGCTTTTAAAAAGTGTGTCACCAACATGAAAGGTTTGGAAAGCTCTGCTCTATGGCTTCACATACAGTGCCCTGCAGTTCCTCTCAGCCTCCTGGAGGAGTTTATTTGCCTGCAGATTTTGCTGCACATGTATCTTCTGCGGTATCTGCGGCATTATCTGCTTTCCCTATGCTAGGAAAACGCAAGAGGAAAATTAGACATTCAGATAGTAAGGTTTCTGTTCCTCCTACTGCTATGCAGGTTGCCCTCCCTCACAAGTCTGATGAGGAGGATACGCCGGTAGCCTCTGAGGGTGAAATCTAAGATTCGGACAGTATTATTCCTTCTTCTGATACTGAAGAAGTAAACTTCAGATTTAAGCTTGAACACCTGTGTGTACTGTTAAAGGAGGTATTGGCTACTTTGGATGACTACGATACTTTGTCGTTGTCAACCCTAAGAAGTCTAGTAAACTTAATAAATAGTATGTTCCTTCCTCGGTGGAAGTTTTTCCTGTCCCAAACCGTGTGACGGTGATTATTTCACAGCAATGGGAGAAGCCAGGGATTCCTTTCTCCCCGTCTCCCGTATTTAAAAAGATGTTTTCTGTTGCTGACTCCATTAAAGATTATTGGCTCATGGTGCCTGAAGAAGAAGGTGCTATTTCTACTTCGGCTAAGAGAACTATGATCCCTATAGAGGATAGCTGCTCCTTTAAGGATCCCTTGGACAAAAAACTGGAAGCTTATTTGAAGATGATGTATGTTCATCAAGGTCTTCAATGGCAACCTGCAGTTAGTATTGCCACAGTAGCAAGTGCAGCATCTTATTGGTGCAACGCCTTCTCTGAATCAGTTTTAGTAGAGACTCAGTTGGAGGAGATACAAGATGGGATTAAGGCTCTCAAACTAGCCAATTCCTTTATTTCTGATGCTAACATGCAAGTTATTAGACTGGGAGCCAAGATGTCTGGCTTCACTGTCCTAGCCCGCAGGGCATTGTGGCTAAAATCTTGGTCTGCTGATGTTACCTCTAACAAAAGGTCAAAGGAGACAGCACACAAGGATATCCAATAAAAACGGTATCTTTTCCAACATATCCAAAAAGAAAAAATATACACTCACACGAGGAAAAAGGGGGCGTGTCCTTACGCATTTCGTGCCGTGCGGCACTTAGTCATAGAATAACAGGTAAGTGAAGACGTAATAGCTATATACCTGAACACCTCCAATTATTACTCAGCAGGTAAGTATGGGAGTGACAGAGTAATTGTGTATTAAAAACAACAATTGAATTTAAGAAAAGAAAAATTGAACAAGAAGAAGAATAGTAAAATGACAACAGAGCAAAGTCATGTGATACAATCAGACTAGAATAAGGGTACACTAATGTTACACTACGGAAAAAAAAGAAAACATCAAAATTATTGTGATAATCACAAAAAACGCAACTAGCCAAAAACATCACAATGAAAAATATCACAATGGAAAATCGTATCCCAAAATACACCAAAGGAAGAGGCTAAAGTGAAACGCTATATAAATTGAAAATCATGGGTTATATAAAGAAAATTTCCTTGGCAATCACTATAAAGGACTGCTTCATTTGGCGTATAGCGTAACACATAAACACTAGAGTGAGAGACATTGTTAAATATTGTTCCCATCCACAGGGATCATCACAAATTCCTGAGATTTGCCTTTCTAGACAAACTCTTTCAGTTTGTGGCTCTTCCGTTTGGCCTTGCCACAGCTCCCAGAATTTTCTCAAAGGTTCTGGGGGCTCTCTTGGCAGTGATCAGGTCTCTGGGAATTGCCGTGGCGCCATACCTGGACATATTGGTTCAGGCACCATATTTTCAACAAGCAAACTCTCATACATAGATCTTGTTGTCTTTTCTTCGTTCCCACGGTTGGAAAGTAAAGCTGGAAAAAGAGTTCCCTTGTTCCAGCTACAAGGGTGGTTTTCTTAGGGACCATAATAGATTCCCTATCTTTGAAAAAAATTCTGACGGAGATCAGAAAATTCAAATTTCTCTATTCTTGCCTCTCTTCAGTCTACTGTTCAGCCATCAGTGGCTCAATGTATGGAGGTAATTGGTCTGATGGTTGCTTCCATGGACATCTTTCCCTTTGCTCAATTCCATTTGAGAGCTCTGCAATTATGCATGCTCAGAAAATGGAACGGAGACCATTCAGATCTGTCTCAGCAGCTTGTCTACTACATGGGATCCCCCCATGCCCAGGATCACCCCGGAAGACAGCACGTTCAGGTAGCAGTGAAGTTAGGAGGAGCGTTCACGTAAAAGATACAGGTAAAGCTTGTTGACTTTTTTTCATTGGAGGGCGCTTCAACGGTGGTCACACTTGTTGATACGCGTAGGTATACGGCTTCTCCTTTCCATGCTTACCTGTTTGTTTCATATTTCTGTGTGGGGATGATGCCTGGTTCACCTGGCTTTGTGGCACCTTTGGATCTATAACTTATTCATCATACATTCCTATATACAAAGGAAATAACATTTCAAATTGGATCAGTTAAATTTCATTGTATTCCTCTCCTTGGTGCACCAGACTATCTTAAGCCGGCCTTTTTTGTGTGATATTAAAGGGATCTCTTGTGTGAGTGTGATTTTTAGCATATTAAAGTGTGTTTTGTATTTTTGGCATATTGTTTTTCTCCTTGTTTTCATTTATGTACAGTTGTGCTGTTTATTCCTAGACTTTTAGAAACTTCTTATTTTGAAGTATCTACTTTCTTTTTGTTGGTGTTGATATTCGTTTTTGTAGGTAGCACCTGTTCAAAATGATATACATATTTACATATAAAATTTAAAAGTGAGCTACCCATACATTAAAAAAAAAAAAAAAAATACTCTTGGCAGTGATCAGGTCTCTGGGAATTGCAGTGGCGCCATACCTGGACATATTGGTTCAGGCACCATATTTTCAACAAGCAAACTCTCATACATAGATCTTGTTGTCTTTTCTACGTTCCCACAATTGGAAAGTAAATCTGTAAAAAGAGTTCCCTTGTTCCAGTTACAAGGGTGGTTTTCTTAGGGACCATAATAGATTCCATATCTTTTGAAAACCTTTCTGACGGAGGTCAGAAAATCCAAATTTCTCTCTTCTTGACTCTCTTCAGTCTACTGTTCAGCCATCAGTGGCTCAATGTATGGAGGTAATTGGCCTGATGGTTGCTTCCATGGACATCTTTCCCTTTGCCCGATTCCATTTGAGAGCTCTGCAATTATGCATGCTCAGACAATGGAACGGAGACCATTCGGATCTGTCTCAGAGGATAGATCTAGACCAGTCGACAAGAGACTCTCTCCTGTAATGGCTTTCTCAGGACTATCTTTCTCTGGGGACATGCTTCCTGAGAACTTCCTGGGTGATTGTGACCACGGATGCCAGCCTGCTTGGCTGGGGAGCAGTCTGGGACACGTTAAAGGCGCAGGGACTATGGACTCGGGAGGAGTCTGCTCTACCCATAAACATCTTGGAGTTGAGAGCGATTTACAATGCTCTGATGGCTTGGCCTCAATTGTCCAGGTTTCAGTCGGACAACATCACCTTAGTGGCTTACATCAACCACCAGGGAAGAACTCGGAGCCATGAAGGAGGTGGCACTGATTATTCAGTGGGCAGAAGCTCACAATTGTTGTCTATCTGCTATCCACATTCCTGGAGTGGTCAACTGGGAAGCGTATTTCCTGAGCAGGCAGACATTTCTTCTCGGTGAGTGGGCTCTCCATCCAGAGGTGTTCTCCAGGTTAACCCTCAAATGGGGGGTGCCAGAGTTGGATCTCATGGCGTCTCGGCACAACGCCAAGGTACGGTTCAAGGTCAAGAGATCCTCAGGCCACTCTGATATATGCTGTGGTCGGTTCCTTGGGATTTCGGTCTAGCATACCTGTTTACTCCGTTTGCGCTCCTTCCACGAGTTATTGCTCGTATCAAACAAGAGAGAGCATCGGTAATTCTAATAGCTCCTGCATGATCTCGCAGGATCTGGTATGCAGATCTAGTGAAGATGTCTTTTCGGCCTCCTTGGAGATTGCCTCTGAGGAAAGACCTTCTAACTCAGGGTCCATTCCTCCATCCAAATCTCGTTTCTCTGATGCTGACTGCTTGGAGATTGAACACTTAGATCTGTCTAAGCTTGGATTTTCTGAGTCGGTCATTGAGACCATGATCCAGGCTCGCAAGCCTGTTACTTGAAAAACTTACCATAAGGTATGGCGTAAATACCTTTATTGGTGTGAATCTAAGGGCTACTTTTGGAGTAGGGTCAGGATTTATCCAGGAAGGTCTGGAGAAAGGGTTGTCAGTCAGTTCTCTGATTTCTGCATTATCTATTTTGTTACACAAGCGTCTGGCGGATGTGCCAGATGTTCAATCTTTTTGTCAGGCCCTGGTCAGAATCAGGCCTATTTTTAAACCTGTTGTTTCACCTTGAAACTTTAATCTTGTTCTTAAAGTTTTGCAGCAGGCTCCGTTTGAGCCAATGCATTCCATAGATATTAAGTTGCTATCTTGGAAGGTTTTTGTTTCTTGTTGCTATCTCTTCTGCTCGGAGAGTTTCGGAACTCTCGGCTTTGCAGTGTGATTCGCCTTATTTTATCTTTCATGGGGATAAGGCGGTTCTTCGTACTAAATTAAGGGTTTCTTCCTAAAGTGGTTTCGGATAGAAATATTAATCAGGAAATTGTTTCTTCTCTCTGTCCCACTCCTTCTCATAAAGAATGTCTGTTGCACAACTTGAATGTTGTGTGTGTGCTCTAAAATTCTACATACAGGGGACTAAGGATTTTCGCCACTCTTCTGCCCTGTTTGTTTGTTTCACAGGAAAGCGTAAGGGTCAGAAGGTTACTTCTACTTCTCTTTCCCTCTGGTTGAGAAGTATGATTCGTTTTGCTTATGAGACTGCTGGACAGCAGCCTCCTGAGAGAGAATTACAGCTCATTCCACTAGGGCTGTCTCCGATTCTTAGGCTTTCAAAGATGAAGCTTCTGTGGAATAGCTTTGCAAGTCTGCAAATTGGTCCTCTATGCATACTTTTTCCAAATTTGCTACTTTTTTCAAATTTGCTGCTTTTGCCTTGGCTGACGCCTCTTTTGGGAGAAAGGTTCTTAAAGCGGTGGTGCCTTCTGTTTAGGTCTGCCTGTCTTGTTCTCCCTCCCTGTTCATTCTGTGTCCTCTAGCTTGGGTATTGGTTCCCACTAGTAATTGAATGACAGTGTGGACTCTCCATATCTTAGAAAAGAATACAAAATGTTTGCTTACCTGATAAATTTCTTTCCGGATATGGAGAGTCCACAACCCCACCCTTTATAAAGACAGTTATTTTTAACTAAACCTCAGGCCCCTGTACACCTCAGCTTTGATAAATTTAGCCCTTAACAGCTTTGCTGTGGTGCTCTTTGCCTCCTCCTGCTGGCCAGGAGTGATATTCCCACTAGTAATTGAATGATGTCATGGACTCTCCATATCCGGAAAGAAAGAAAAGTATCATGTAAGCATAAATTTAGTTTTTTTACAGATCTGTGATGTTACCGGCTTTTTGATAGCTGTACCTTGAACTTCAGTTTAGTTCACGCAATAGAGCAGATGCATCAGCGCTGCGGAATCTGTTGGCGCTCTACAAATACCTGATAATAATAATAATAATTTTATGACGTTTTTTTGCACAGTTTAAAAATTTACATAATTAAAATAAGCTGCAAGATGATAGCACCCAGTGTGAAGATGCAGAGATTCACTAACTGATACTTGTAAGGGGTTCAAGTAAGAGAATTACCTTTAAGATAGCTGCAGGCACAGAAAGAAAGAAATAGCATGGTGAATAGTAACCATGCTTCTGTAGTTGTACTCAGAAGTTTAATATCCCTCTAAGCTTTAAATGGGTGTGAAAGCCAAAACTTTTATTTCTCTTGATTCTGATAAAGCATACATTTTCAAACAGCTTTCCAATTTACTTCTATTATCTAATTTGCTTATTTCTCTTGGTATCCTTCGTTGAAAATGATAGCTATGTAGACTTGGAAGCTGGCTGCTGATTGGTGACTGCACATATGACTCTTGGCATTGGTTTACCGATGTGTTCAGCTAGGTCACAGTATAGCATTGCTGCTCCTTCAATAAAGGATACCAAGAGAATAAAGCAAAATTGATAATAGAAGTAAAGTGGAGAGTTGTTTAAAATGTTATTTTCTATTTGAATCATGAAAGAACAAGTTTGGGTTGCATGTCCCTTTAAGACTAACCTTTAGTTGCTTAGCAGCTTGAGCTAAGATCACTTCTGATCCAGAATTTAAATGGACACTAAAATAGTTTTTTAAATGTATAATCTTCTTTACAAGATGCCTGCCTACAAAATGTTTCATCTGATTTTGTAAGCAAACACAGGCCAGATTTACATATAGATTAGGCAACTTCTTTTGTGATTCAAATACCTAGATAGGCATCTGGAGCAGAATATGGCAGGAAATATTGCTTCCATCTAGTGCTCTTGCAAATGGATAACATTCATGCAAATCTGCTCTCATATAGTGCTCCAGAAAAGGGCCGCTCCTAAGCATATGTCCCTGTTTTTCAACGAAAGATACCATGAGAACAAAGAAAAATTGATAATAGAAGTAAATTAGAAAGTTGTTTAAAATTGCACGCACTGTCTTAATCATGATAGAAAATATTTGGGTTTCATATCCCTTTTTTTATAGAAACCTCTTTTCTATGAAAATAGACTTGTGGTCAGGGGTGGAATTTCCAGGAGTAATCACTCGTGGACCCTGACCACCATGAGAGATTAATTTATCATTTAAGCATAAACTATATCTTCTAGTAAATATAAATTTTGATTTGTTGAGTATATAAATCTTGCAGTATCCTCCCATCGTTATGAAGCTCCCAGAGAAACCATAGAAGTGATCAGCCCTGCCAGTTCTCCATTACAAGTACAGGATAAAGACTCCTATATGCTTGAGCAAGCAAAATCAAGTCAATCTGAAAGTAAGTGCATAATGGTCAATGGCGTTTGACAGAAGTGGGAAATTGTTTGATAGTCAGCATTTAATAGTGAACTGTTTTGCAATTTGGTTGTATTCCAGTACACACTTGAGGCGTATCTGCAATCGGATATGTAATTGCTTTTAAACTTTAACTGCATTATAATGATGTAGGTTTGAGAATTTAAAAATCAAAGGCAGAATACTGGGGAAAATATAAATACATTTATATAAAAACTATAACTGAACTAAATTTTATTTTATGTTTGTAGTTCTTTTTTCCCCTTGCATATACATGTTTTTGTATTTTCTTGGAAAATGGGTGTTCTGAATACAAATAAATGCTTGTGAAGAAAAGCAAATTATATTAAATTGTTTTTCTTTCATATGTAGTAGATTTTTTGGAATTTAGGTTAGCTAGTTTTTCCCCTTTATTATAGCACATACAGAGATTATTCTTATGGCGATCACACATTTATATTTTTTAACAGATGAAAATAGCAGACAATATGAAGCACAAGCAAGTCGTTACCGATCACAGCAAGAGTCTCCCTCTCCACAGCAGCCCTCCCAACCTGAAGGGCAACGAACTCATCGATTGATCACATTAGCTGATCACATTTGTGTAAGTTCTTTTACTTGGGAAAGCACTATGGATAAAAAAGAAATGCTGCTGAGAAGTTATATGCAGAGTGTTCATACACAGGATATTTAAGTTGGTTTTACACTTAAGTTATATTTTATTTTTTAATTTGCCTTCCTCAGCAAATTATAACCCAAGACTTCGCTAGGAATCAGTCATCAAGTCAGGCATCTCAGCAGCCCCCCACATCTACATTCCAGAGCTCTGCCCCAATGTCAGCACCTATCCGATCCAAGACTTCCAACAGGTTCAGTCCTGAATCACAGACACAGCCTGGTCACCATCAACGGCCCACACCTAGGGTATTGCCTGAAAGTATTGCTGACAAACCAAGGGGAAGGTACAGAAGGGCATATGTTGTTTTTAACAGCATTGGTGCTTTAGTTCTGTAATTATCTTACTTGTCATTTTTATGTTGTAAATGTAGGCCTGGAAAGTCTCCAGACAGAGGACACATCTCTGAGCCATATGAGCCTATATCACCTCCCCAAGCTCCTCTAATACATGCAAAACAGGACAATATGTTACTACTTTCCCAAAGACCAGAGAATGCAGAACAAAGGTAATTTTTTATATTATATATAGATATATAGCTATCATACTGAGGCAGGAGCATATGACAGCAGTGTGTACAGTGTTCTCCACTGAAAAGTGGCATTATGAAGTAGCCAGGTTGGGGCAGTGTAATAGTTTGCAATGTTGAATTTTCTGTCATTTATAAATGGTACTTAAGAAATTCAAAGCTCAAATTAATTGCATAATTTAATAAAAACTGATCATTTGCGCATATAACATTGAAGCATTTAATATTTGATAATTTTATCTAAATATTGGCTTAAATTTTAGTCAGGTTATCAGTAAAATCAGCCGGGTAGTGCAACCACTAAATAGGCCCTGGGGAGAACACTGATGTATAAAAATGTTATAAAAACAAACCGTAGATGGAACTTTATAGTACTGTAGCTTTTGCCACTGTATGATAAGTAGTGCTTCTAGCTATACAGCAGTCATGTTCACTAGCTTAGTTTATCATACAGTGGCATGCATTCTCATTTTATGCTTGACCTTCTCTATTAAATAGTGCTTGTAGCTCTACAGTGGTCATGTTCAATTGCCTAGTAGAGAAGACTAAACAGAAAATGAGAATGCATCTGTCTTTGGATTGGAGCAATCCAAACCGTAACTGATGAGAGATCTGTGGGTGTTCTCTACTGTGGCTCAGCACTGTTTTCTGCATCTTACCTCTACAGGTTATTTGTACAAAATTGCTACAAAAACCACTGCCTAATAGTGCTGAAAACATGTCAGTATTCCTTTGTGAGAGAGGTCAATTTGATCAGATAAATAAACTGTTTTGTTTTTTTGTTGTTGTTTTTTTTTGTTTGTTTTTTTTTTTATATATATATATATATATATATATATACTGACTTTCATGGCTCTTTAACGAGGCATAACAGTCAAAATTTAGATTGGTATGAGTGCATTTCAATTTTGAATAATATGCTGCTCATCCACCAGCATTCAAATACCATGTCTGTTCAGAGAGTTGGCAGTGGCTTGTGGGATGCAGACTGATTCATCACCGACAAGTTACATGCAACAACTAACTAGTGCAGGGCTTGAATAAGGCTTTGCGGGTGTGTATGTGCTGCTAAAACAGTGATCATTTTCTTTATAAATGGAAAGTCCACAGCTGCATTACTTTTGGGAATAAGAACCTGGCCACCAGGAGGAGGCAGACACCCCAGCCAAAGGCTTAAATACTTCTCCTACTTCCCTCATCTCCCAGTCATTCTTTGCCTTTCGTCCCAGGAGGTTGGCAGAAAAGTGTCAGAAGTTTGTTTTGTCTCTTATAGAGGGTAGTACTCTTCAACATGGGACGGGAGTTTTAAGTAATCCTATCAGTCTCTCAGTGAGGGCCTGGATGAAAGTTAGAGTCCGGAGATGCAGGGACAGTCTTTTTGCAAAACCATCCCGACTCATATTAACAGCTCCACAAACAATTGGCGTTGTCGAACTTCGATTCGCTGCCTGCTTTCTTCTCTCAAGTCCATGGCGGAGGCGCTGCTACTGTTCGTCACACTTGAAGGGCCGTGTTCCTGTTCCACAGCTTAGATTCCGGTAAGATTTATTTTTATTTTTTTCATTTTACTTTTCACAATGTACTGTAACTTATTTGTTTCCTGTAAGGTACTGTGTTGTGGGACTTATTAAGTATTTATATAGGGCCTCAGTGAGGCTCCATTAGTATCTTGGAATCGAGGGTTAATATCTCCTGAGGGGGATTATTGAACAGGGCTTTTTTTTTTTATCATGTTTGTTACGTGATTCAATCTGCTTACGTGTAGTGTTAACTGGGCTCTTGGCTTGGAACATAAAGGCCTTTGGAGGTGACGCAACCTTATTGTTGGGCGCGCTTTTTTTGGACTGTACGGATCACCTTGTGACTGGGCGTTTTTACGACCTGGTCTTCCATTTCCGCATTCCTGACCGTGTGGCGACTGAAAAATTCTAGTCTGCTAGTGTCTGGTTCATAGGAGCTGGTGAGTGCCCCAGCCATTGTGGGTGTCGGGTACCGTTTAAATTTTGCTTTTCTGATAGTCTATATTATTATATTCTCTATCCAGTTATGGAGGATTCTGATGCTGAGACTGTTCAAATTTCAGATCCAGATTCTTCGTCTTGTGAAGAATGCTAATTGGTCCCGTTGACACAGGTCAATCAGTTGTGTTCTATATGACGTATTAGAGTGCCTTGTTCCGGGCTCGGGGAATCAAGGGACTGCTGGGCCATCCGCCTCTGGGGGTCCTGTCTGCCGAGAGGCGAGTTCCCTACCGCTTCCTACTACTACACATGCGGGTAACCCAGATTATGTTTATCCCTCCTTGCAGGGCGGCTTGTTCCCCTTGGAGGTTGCAGCACGTTTTCGCTTTCACATATTTTTGTTGATTATGCGTCTGCAGATGTTTATTTACGTTTGTGCTCGTGCCCTATTGTACCGGTTCTCCCGACTTTGGGTGGGCCTATACAGTTCCCTGCGGGTGTAGCTATCCCTGAGTGTTGTGCCTTTCGTTACCGAATTGCACACCTTCGAGTTTTACTCGCACGTTTTTGAGTTATTAGAGGACCCTATCCTTAACGGATACATGAATACGCAATATTCTTCGAATGGCTTACCTCATTAAACACGAAGGGATGACGTAATCTTCTAATTGTCGGTTTATTGAGATCCTTCCTAGTTTTGTTGGAAGATCAGGGTTCCGTTTGACTGGTCCTGCGGGTACGCCTGTTTCTTCTTGGGCATTAACCTACGGGTTGCCTTATATTTTCGTTTATCCGGTTAGGATATCTTTTTTATTTTTTTATTATGTTTCCTTCTGGATCTTCTCTGGGATCGATCCTCGCTGTTTACTTCTGCGGAAGTTTGTTACGGGACACGTTAGTCTTATGTTTGGCTTTTATTCTCTTCCCCTCTGAGGGAGGATTTAGGCAGTTTGACAGTTATGACCCTGTCTGCAGGCTGGTCCTGCTCGGGTTCAGTTCTTCTGTCTCGTGGCTTATTAGCCGAGTGCTCACTTTATTATTTGCGTTTTCTTGTTTTCATTTTACAAGTTTCAGCTAAACATTCTAAAAGGACTTGTGAGTCCGTGAGGCAGAAGGATGTTCAGTCCTTATTTTGCCTTCTAGCTGGTTGACTGGGTCAGTGGAGTTCTGCTGCGTCACTCTCTCTGGCTTCCGATATTTTGGAACCTGGGGGGGATCTCCTCTCTTGGGAGGATTGGGGGCTTTGTGCGTCCTTACTGCAGTTTTAGGCATTTTTGCCTTTTCTGAGGCTCTGGGTTGTCCTTTGGACTTGTTCCTTCCATGATCCTTTTGGGAGACCTGGTTTTCCTCTCTGGAGATTGTTGTCCCCTTTTTGAGGACATTGGAGTCTCCTTTGGGCTCTGCTTAGGGTTCTTCCCTGGTGATGGGGCTGATCCACATCCTTTTGTTCAGGTTATTCCATGATTGTATTGGAGGTGATGTGGAGTCTAGCCTTGCTCGAATAGCTTTGTCCTCAAGGTTTCCCCTTGCTTTGTCGTCTGTGGCAGTACGAACGCCTATGGGCTAGAGTGTTGAACTTCGGCAAGGGGTGGTCTTTTCCTTGGGTCGGGACTTGCGAGGTGTTCTCGTTATCAGGGTTATCTGGATATTGCGTTGATTTCTCCCTGTGTGTCTGTTTGTTATATCAGATGGGGTGTTTGAGTTTCTGGGGTATTTTTTGTTTTTAAACAATTGGGGACTCGGACCTGTCTACGACCTGGTTCTTCCGGTTGCTGAGGCTTTCACTCAGCGTTTTCTCTTGTGGATCCTGTTACGGGTTGTTACCAGACTTTTTCGACTATAGGGCAGGTTTGGGGTTCTGCACTTCCAGGGAACTTGGGCTATGACCTTTGGTCTGGCTAGTTGACCTGGTCACGGTTGGCCAGGTTTTCTGAGTGCCGATGCTCATTGGGCTTGTCATACGCTTTATTGAACGGTTTCCCTTGGACAGTTTGCTGAAGTAACCTGATGGCTTCACGGTTCTGCAGGCAAAGGGTTTGCAGGGTAACCGTTGCAGCTATTGCACCTTGTCTGTGTGCTAGCAGGCTAATTTCTAAGGGGATTCCTTCCAAGCTCATCTGCGTTGGAGATTGATCTCTTTTTCAGCCTGTGGCATTGTGTCTTGTGGGCAGGTGCTCTGTTTTTAATGGTCGCTTTTTTTTAGGGGGTTTTGTTCTCCTCCTTACGGAAGTGTGGTCCTTGTTTTTGGGCTTCTCCTGGATTCAGGAGGTGGAACAGATGTTGAAGAGAGACATGCTCTCTGGGTTGTTCTGTTCTATCTGGAGTCTTGCTGGCTCCGCGTTGAAACTATGTTGGGCCTTTTGCTAGATTTCTTCTGTTATGTGTGATCAGTCCACGGGTCATCATTACTTCTGGGATATAACTCCTCCCCAACAGGAAATGCAAGAGGATTCACCCAGCAGAGCTGCATATAGCTCCTCCCCTCTACGTCAGTCCCAGTCATTCTCTTGCACCCAACGACTAGATAGGATGTGTGAGAGGACTATGGTGATTATACTTAGTTTTTATGACTTCAATCAAAAGTTTGTTATTTTACAATAGCACCGGAGCGTGTTATTACTTCTCTGGCAGAGTTTGAGGAAGAATCTACCAGAGTTTTTTACTATGATTTTAACCGGAGTAGTTAAGATCATATTGCTGTTCTCGGCCATCTGAGGGAGGTAAAAGCTTCAGATCAGGGGACAGCGGGCAGATGAATCTGCATTGAGGTATGTAGCAGTTTTTATTTTCTGAATGGAATTGATGAGAAAATCCTGCCATACCGTTATAATGACATGTATGTATACAATTCAGTATTCTGGGGATGGTATTTCACCGGAACTACTCTGTTAAAAGTCACTAATCCTTTTAATAAGTATTTATCATGTTAAACGTTTTTGCTGGAATGTAGAATCGTTTACATTTCTGAGGTACTGAGTGAATAAATATTTGGGCATTATTTTCCACTTGGCAGTTGTTTGGTTTTAATTGTGACAGTTTCGTTTCTCTTCACTGCTGTGTGTGAGGGAGGGGCCGTTTTTGGCGCTCTTTGCTACGCATCAAAAATTTCCAGTCAGTTACTCTTATATTTCCTGCATGATCCGGTTCATCTCCGACAGATCTCAGGGGTCTTCAAACTTCTTTAGAGGGAGGTAGATTCTCTCAGCAGAGCTGTGAGAATTTTATATTGACTGTAAATAAAAACGTTGCTCTGTAATTTTTATGTCAAATTTAATTATTGTTATTTTACTATGGGAACAAACCTTTGCTAAAAGTTGTGTTGTTTTAAAGTTTGATGCTATAACTGTTTTTTCAGTTCATTATTTCAACTGTCATTTAATCGTTTAGTACCTCTTTGAGGCACAGTACGTTTTTGCTAAAAAAGATTATAACCAAGTTGCAAGTTTATTGCTAGTGTGTTAAACATGTCTGACTCAGAGGAAGATATCTGTGTCATTTGTTCCAATGCCAAGGTGGAGCCCAATAGAAATTTATGTACTAACTGTATTGATGCTACTTTAAATAAAAGTCAATCTGTACAATTTGAACAAATTTCACCAAACAGCGAGGGGAGAGTTATGCCGACTAACTCGCCTCACGCGGCAGTACCTGCATCTCCCGCCCGGGAGGTGCGTGATATTATGGCGCCTTGTACATCTGGGCGGCCATTACAGATAACATTACAAGATATGGCTACTGTTATGACTGAAGTTTTGTCTAAATTACCAGAACTAAGAGGCAAGCGTGATCACTCTGGGGTGAGAACAGAGTGCGCTGACAATACTAGGGCCATGTCTGATACTGCGTCACAGCTTGCAGAGCATGAGGACGGAGAGCTTCATTCTGTGGGTGACGGTTCTGATCCAAACAGATTGGATTCAGATATTTCAAATTTTAAATTTAAATTGGAGAACCTCCGTGTATTACTAGGGGAGGTTTTTAGCAGCTCTCAATGATTGTAACACCGTTGCAATACCAGAGAAACTGTGTAGGTTGGATAAATACTTTGCGGTACCGGCGAGTACTGACGTTTTTCCTATACCTAAGAGACTAACTGAAATTGTTACTAAGGAGTGGGATAGACCCGGTGTGCCGTTCTCACCCCCTCCAATATTTAGAAAGATGTTTCCAATAGACGCCACCACTCGGGACTTATGGCAAACGGTCCCTAAGGTGGAGGGAGCAGTTTCTACTTTAGCTAAGCGTACCACTATCCCGGTGGAGGATAGCTGTGCTTTTTCAGATCCAATGGATAAAAAATTAGAGGGTTACCTTAAGAAAATGTTTGTTCAACAAGGTTTTATATTGCAACCCCTTGCATGTATCGCGCCGATTACGGCTGCGGCAGCATTTTGGATTGATTCTCTGGAAGAGAACCTTAGTTCATCTACGCTAGACGACATTACGGACAGGCTTAGAGTCCTTAAACTAGCTAATTCATTCATTTCGGAGGCCGTAGTACATTTAACCAAACTTACGGCTAAGAACTCAGGATTCGCCATCCAGGCACGTAGGGCGCTGTGGCTAAAATCCTGGTCAGCTGATGTTACTTCTAAGTCCAAATTACTTAATATACCTTTCAAGGGGCAGTCTTTATTTGGGCCCGGTTTGAAAGAAATTATCGCTGACATTACAGGAGGTAAGGGCCACGCCCTACCTCAAGACAAAGCCAAAGCTAAGGCTAGACAGTCTAATTTTCGTCCCTTTCGGAATTTCAAAACAGGAGCAGCATCAACCTCCACTGCACCAAAACAGGAGGGAGCTGTTGCTCGTTACAGGCAAGGCTGGAAGCCTAACCAGTCCTGGAACAAGGGCAAACAGGCCAGGAAACCTGCTGCTGCCCCAAAGACAGCATGAACCGAGAGCCCCCGATCCGGGACCGGATCTAGTGGGGGGCAGACTTTCTCTCTTCGCCCAGGCCTGGGCAAGAGATGTTCAGGATCCCTGGGCGCTAGAGATCATATCTCAGGGATACCTTCTAGACTTCAAATTATCTCCCCCAAGAGGGAGATTTCATCTGTCAAGGTTGTCAACAAACCAGATAAAGAAAGAAGCGTTTCTACGCTGTGTACAAGATCTATTATTAATGGGAGTGATCCATCCGGTTCCGCGGTCGGAACAAGGACAAGGGTTCTACTCAAACCTGTTTGTGGTTCCCAAAAAAGAGGGAACTTTCAGGCCAATCTTAGATTTAAAGATTCTAAACAAATTCCTAAGAGTTCCATCGTTCAAAATGGAAACTATTCGGACAATCTTACCCATGATCCAAAAGGGTCAGTACATGACCACAGTGGATTTAAAAGATGCTTACCTTCACATACCGATTCACAAAGATCATCACCGGTATCTACGGTTTGCCTTCCTAGACAGGCACTACCAGTTTGTAGCTCTTCCATTCGGATTGGCTACGGCTCCAAGAATCTTCACAAAGGTTCTGGGTGCCCTTCTGGCGGTACTAAGACCGCGAGGGATTTCGGTAGCTCCGTACCTAGACGACATTCTAATACAAGCTTCAAGCTTTCAAACTGCCAAGTCTCATACAGAGTTAGTTCTGGCATTTCTAAGGTCGCATGGATGGAAAGTGAACGAAAAGAAGAGTTCTCTTTTTCCTCTCACAAGAGTTCCATTCTTGGGGACTCTTATAGATTCTGTAGAAATGAAGATTTACCTGACAGAAGACAGGTTAACAAAGCTTCAAAATGCATGCCGTGTCCTTCATTCCATTCAACACCCGTCAGTAGCTCAATGCATGGAGGTGATCGGCTTAATGGTAGCGGCAATGGACATAGTACCTTTTGCACGCCTACACCTCAGACCGCTGCAATTGTGCATGCTAAGTCAGTGGAATGGGGATTACTCAGATTTGTCCCCTACTCTGAATCTGAATCAAGAGACCAGAAATTCTCTTCTATGGTGGCTTTATCGGCCACACCTGTCCAGGGGGATGCCATTCAGCAGGCCAGACTGGACAATTGTAACAACAGACGCCAGCCTACTAGGTTGGGGCGCTGTCTGGAATTCTCTGAAGGCTCAGGGACTATGGAATCAGGAGGAGAGTCTCCTTCCAATAAACATTCTGGAATTGAGAGCAGTTCTCAATGCCCTTCTGGCTTGGCCCCAATTAACAACTCGGGGGTTCATCAGGTTTCAGTCGGACAACATCACGACTGTAGCTTACATCAACCATCAGGGAGGGACAAGAAGCTCCCTAGCAATGATGGAAGTATCAAAGATAATTCGCTGGGCAGAGTCTCACTCTTGCCACCTGTCAGCAATCCACATCCCGGGAGTGGAGAACTGGGAGGCGGATTTCTTGAGTCGCCAGACTTTTCATCCGGGGGAGTGGGAACTTCATCCGGAGGTCTTTGCCCAAATACTTCGACGTTGGGGCAAACCAGAGATAGATCTCATGGCGTCTCGCCAGAACGCCAAACTTCCTCACTACGGGTCCAGATCCAGGGATCCGGGAGCGGTTCTGATAGATGCTTTGACAGCACCTTGGAACTTCGGGATGGCTTATGTGTTTCCACCCTTCCCGCTGCTTCCTCGATTGATTGCCAAAATCAAACAGGAGAGAGCATCAGTGATTCTAATAGCGCCTGCATGGCCACGCAGGACTTGGTATGCAGATCTAGTGGACATGTCATCCTGTCCGCCTTGGTCTCTACCTCTAAGACAGGACCTTCTGATACAGGGTCCATTCAAACATCAAAATCTAACTTCTCTGAAGCTGACTGCTTGGAAATTGAACGCTTGATTTTATCAAAACGTGGTTTTTCTGAGTCGGTTATTGATACCCTGATACAGGCTAGGAAGCCTGTTACCAGAAAGATTTACCATAAAATATGGCGTAAATACCTATACTGGTGCGAATCCAAACGTTACTCCTGGAGTAAGGTTAGGATCCCTAGGATATTGTCCTTTCTACAAGAAGGTTTAGAAAAGGGTTTATCAGCTAGTTCATTAAAGGGACAGATTTCAGCTCTGTCCATCTTGTTACACAGGCGTCTGTCAGAAAATCCAGACGTCCAGGCCTTTTGTCAGGCTTTAACTAGGATCAAGCCTGTGTTTAAAGCTGTTGCTCCGCCATGGAGTTTAAACTTAGTTCTTAACGTTTTACAGGGTGTTCCGTTTGAACCCCTTCATTCCATTGATATAAAATTGTTATCTTGGAAAGTTCTGTTTTTAATGGCTATTTCCTCGGCTCGAAGAGTCTCTGAGTTATCAGCCTTACATTGTGATTCTCCTTATCTGATTTTTCACTCAGACAAGGTAGTTCTGCGTACTAAACCTGGGTTCTTACCTAAGGTAGTCACTAACAGGAATATCAATCAAGAGATTGTTGTTCCATCCTTGTGTCCAAATCCTTCTTCAAAGAAGGAACGTCTTCTACACAATCTGGATGTAGTTCGTGCCCTCAAGTTCTACTTGCAGGCAACTAAAGATTTTCGCCAAACTTCTTCCCTGTTTGTCGTTTATTCTGGACAGAGGAGAGGTCAAAAAGCTTCTGCTACCTCTCTCTCTTTTTGGCTTCGTAGCATAATACGTTTAGCCTATGAGACTGCTGGACAGCAGCCTCCTGAAAGAATTACAGCTCACTCCACTAGAGCTGTGGCTTCCACTTGGGCCTTTAAGAATGAGGCCTCTGTTGAACAGATTTGCAAGGCTGCAACTTGGTCTTCGCTTCATACTTTTTCCAAATTTTACAAATTTGACACTTTTGCTTCTTCGGAGGCTATTTTTGGGAGAAAGGTTCTTCAGGCAGTGGTTCCTTCTGTATAATGAGCCTGCCTATCCCTCCCGTCATCCGTGTACTTTTGCTTTGGTATTGGTATCCCAGAAGTAATGATGACCCGTGGACTGATCACACATAACAGAAGAAAACATAATTTATGCTTACCTGATAAATTCCTTTCTTCTGTTGTGTGATCAGTCCACGGCCCGCCCTGTTTTAAGGCAGGTAAATATCTTTTAAATTATACTCCAGTCACCACTTCACCCTTGGTTACTCCTTTCTCGTTGATTCTTGGTCGAATGACTGGGACTGACGTAGAGGGGAGGAGCTATATGCAGCTCTGCTGGGTGAATCCTCTTGCATTTCCTGTTGGGGAGGAGTTATATCCCAGAAGTAATGATGACCCGTGGACTGATCACACAACAGAAGAAAGGAATTTATCAGGTAAGCATAAATTATGTTTTTTCTGGGTCTTCAGCCATGTCGACTGTCTTAAAGGAGTTTCGGGTGGGCACCCGAGCTCTGTTGGCATGGCTGAAGCCATTCTTCTGCTCTTTTTGTGAGCTGGTGTTGGTTTTGTTCCCCGGTTTTCGGACCTGTCGGCACTTGGGCTGGCCTGGCTGGGAGTACGTTCTGAGATTTGTTGTTCATTGCGGAAGTGCAGTGTGCCTTGTTGAGGTTCTGTGCTTTTCCCTTTTTGAGACCTATGTGTCGGTCTGGCGGCTTGGTTTGCCTGGAGTGTGCCCTCTGTCTTGGAGTTTTTGCAATCTGATATCTTGTTTGCTTTTCAGCAAGTATTTTCTTTCTGTGTTAATCCTGATGATGGCTGCGTGTTCTTGACTCAGGTGTTTACCTCGTTTGGGTCTGCTACACGTATTATGTGTTGAATACTTCAGTATTCTAAGTTCTGACGGTTTGAGGACTCAGTCTTCAGTTGTCTTTTTAGGTGCTTTTGCACGATTTTGAGAGAACAGTTTTCTCTGTTCTTATGCCCGGGCCTAAACCTTGTGGTTTTTGCTTGGTCTGGGCGTTGCCTCCCCTTGTTTGTCAGGACCCATTTGGGTCTTTGTGAGCTGGGCTCATTCTGGGAGTTCTTTCTTTTATGGAATTTGTGGTGACCTTTCGGTTTCCCTTTGGTCTTCCTTGCCCTATCCCTTTGGGAGTTTTGGGCTGGTGTTCCCTTCGTTAGTGAGGGGTGTGTGGTTGGGAACCGACTGCTGGGCGTCGGTGTCTCCTGGAGGACTGTTGGCTCAGTTGAGTCTGATTTTGCGGTCTCTAGCTAGGCTTTTGGACTATCTGCGGGTCAGTGTCCTTGTGGCTTTTTCCTTTTAATGTTTCTCGGCTTCGGACGAAGCAGGGTTTTTTTGGGTAGTGGTTAAGGCCTGGTGCCTTCAAAATGGGCTGCCTCTTATACCCTCCTGTCTTGGCATTCAGTGTCCTCTATAGCTTGGGTATTGTTTTCCCAAAAGTAATGAATGCAGCTTTGTCCACAACTCCCCACCCGTATTTTTTTGTGGGGTGTCTATATTTTTATTCTTCTGGCACCTTTTCACCCTGATATTTCTTCTACTGTTCCTTGTCCCTCGGCAGAATGACTGGGGCATGAGGGAAGTGGGAGGATTATTTAAGCCTTTTGCTGGGGTGTCTTTGCCTCCTTTTGGTGGCCAGGTTCTTATTCCCAAAAGTAATGAATGCAGCTGTGGACTCTTTCCATCTGAAGAAAATAAAATTATCAGGTAAGCATAATTTTAAGTTTTTTACTAATACAGGTATATTGCAAACATGTCAATAAACGTTTGAAGGCATTAATGAACATTTCCTTCCATAAGGCAGAGAGAGTCCACGACTTCATTCCTTACTGTTGGGAAATACAACACCTGGCCACCAGGAGGAGGCAAAGACATCCCAGCCAAAGGCTTAAAGGGACACTGAACCCAAATTTTTTCTTTTGCGATTCAGATAAAGCATGACATTTTAAGCAACTTTCTAATTTACTCCTATTATCAAATTTTCTTCATTCTCTTGGTATCTTTATTTGAAATGCAAGAATGTAAGTTTAGATGCCGGCCCATTTTTGGTGAACAACCTGGGTTGCCCTTGCTGATTGGTGGATACATTCACGCATCAATAAAAAAGTGCTGTCCAGAGTACTGAACCAAATAAATGCCTTTTTCAAATAAAAATAGCAAGAGAACGAAGAAAATTTGATAATAGAAGTAAATTAGAAAGTTGCTTAAAATTGCATGCTCTATCTGAATCTCAAAAGAAAAAAATTGGGTTCAGTGTCCCTTTAAATATCCCTCCCACTTCCCTATCCCCAAGTCATTCTTTGCCTTTCGTCGCTATTGGAGGTGGCAGAGAAGTGGCAGAAGATTTGGATAGTCCTGTATGGTGGGTATGTTTCCTTCGAGAAAGGACTGGAGTTTTAAGTAATCATGTGAACCTCTCAGTGAGAGTATTGATGAAAGTTAGAGTCTGGAGATGCAGGGAAAGTTTTTCTGCGAACCCATCCAGACTGTCGCTAACAGCTCCTGAGCAATCGTGTTGACGAGTTTCACTGCTTGCTGCTACACACTCAAGTCCATGTCAGAAGCTCTGCTGCAAGACTGTCACACTTGAGAGACTGTGCCTGTTCCACAGCATGGATCCTGGAGGGTAAGACCGTTTTTTATATATACATTTTAAAACGCTATACAGCGTCACAGTGTTGCTCCTTTATACCTCTATAGGATGAAGGGTTAATATCTCCTTCAGGGAGATTATTTGAACAGTTTGGGGATTTATATCTGCTTAATGTCAGAGTTTTTTTTAGGCTCATAGGCTGTGTGTTTTTGGCTTGGAACAAACAGGTTTCACTTTCATTTATGTAGTGTTGTGCAGCTCATAATAGCTTGGCGCCCTTTTTCATAACAGGGGAAGTCCTGTCTTACGTACCACGTGACCGGGTGCGGTTTCTTTCATTTCCTAAGATCCTGCGGCAGACATCACTTCTGAGGAGAGCGTTTTCACTGTTAGCTGTCTGGGTCTAGAGGTGGTGAGTGCCACAGCCATTGGAAGTATTAAGGTGCCGTTTTTTAAATAAGAGCGTTTTTTCTTTTTTTTTCTTTCATGTAATTGGCAAGAGTCCATGAGCTAGTGACGTATGGGATATACAATCCTACAAGGAGGGGCAAAGTTTCCCAAACCTCAAAATGCCTATAAATACACCCCTCACCACACCCACAATTCAGTTTTACAAACTTTGCCTCCTATGGATGTGGTGAAGTAAGTTTGTGCTAAGATTTCCACGTTGATATGCGCTTCTCAGCATTTTGAAGCCCGATTCCTCTCAGAGTACAGTGAATGTCAGAGGGATGTGAAGGGAGTATCACCTATTGAATGCAATGTTTTTCCTCACGGGAGATCTATTTCATAGGTTCTCTGTTATCGGTCGTAGAGATTCATCTCCTACCTCCCTTTTCAGATCGACGATATACTCTCATATTCCATTACCTCTACTGATAACCATTTCAGTACTGGTTTGGCTATCTGCTGTATGTGGATGGGTGTCTTTTGGTAAGTATGTTTTTTATTACTTAAGACACTCTCAGCTATGGTTTGGCACTTTATGTATTTATATAAAGTTCTAAATATATGTATTGTACTTATATTTGCCATGATTCAGGTTTTCAGTTTTTCCTTTTGCAGACTGTCAGTTTCATATCTGGGAAATGTTTTTTTTTTAGGAAAAATTGATTTCTTACCTGGGGTATAGTCTCTTTTTCAAATTGACTGTCTATTAAATTTGCGGGCAGAATTAGGCTTGCGAGGGTGCAAAATGCCAAAGTTTATTGCGTCATTCTTGGCGCAAGATTTCTTGGCGCAAAGTTCCGTTCGTTGACGAAAATTTGTCATTTCCAACGTCTTAGTCGACGCCGAGTCCTTCACAAGGTTGCGTCTTCTGTGACGCGAGTGTGTCATTTCCGGACGTTTTTGGCGCCAAAAAATATTTTTCTGTTTGTTGTCCGTCATACTTGCCGCCAAATATTTTCATTATTTAAGACCCCATTACTATATGCCTCTTGCCTTTTTTCTCTATCAGAGGCCTATGCTCTTTGCATTTTTTCCCATTCCTGAAACTGCCATATAAGGAAATTGATAATTTTGCTTTATATGTTGTTTTTTCTCTTACATTTGTGGGATGTCTCAATCTGATCCTGTCTCAGAAATCACTGTTGGAACCCTGCTGCCTGATAAGTTCTACCAAAGCTAAGTGCATTTGTTGTAAACTTGTGGAGGTTATATCTCTTGCTGTGGTTTGTAATAGTTGTCATGATAAACTTTTACATGCAGAGAATGTATCCATCAGTAGTAGTTAATTACCTGTTGCTGTTCCCTCAACATCTAATGCACAAGATATACCTGTAAATTTAAAATAATTTATTTCTGACTCTATTCAGTAGGCTTTGTCTGCCATCCCGCCTACTAATAAACGTAAAAGGTCTTTTAAAACTTCTGATAAAATTGATGAAATTTCAAATGACCGTCAACATGCTGATTTTTCCTTTTCTGATGGGGATCTATCTGGTTCAGAAGATCCTGCCTCAGATATTGACACTGACACATCTTCTTATTTATTTAAAATGAAGTATATTCGTTCTTTGTTAAAAGAAGTGTTGATTACATTGGATATGGAGGAAACTAGTCCTCTTGATATTAAAACTAGTAAACGTTTAAATGCTGTTTATAAACCTCCTGTGGTTATTTCAGAGGTTTTTCCAGTTCCTGATGCTATTTCTGATATGATTTCTAAGGAATGGAATAGGCCTGGTGGTACTTTTATTCCTTCTTCAAGGTTTAAAAAAATGTATCCTTTGCCAGCAGTTACTTTAGAGTTTTGGGAAAAGATCCCCAAAGTTGATGGGGCTATCTCTACTCTTGCTAAACGTACTACTATGCATACTGAAGATAGTACTTCTTTTAAAGATCCTTTAGATAGGAAACTTGAATCTTATCTAAGGAAAGCCTATTTATATAATAAGTTATTTGGTTCTCAGTTGGATTCAATAATTTCAACTGTCACTGGGGGGAAGGGAGTTTTTTTGCCTCAGGATAAAAGACCTAAGGGTAAATCTAAAGCTTCTAACAATTTTCGTTCCTTTCGACAAAATAAGGAACAGAAACCTAATAATCTGTTTCCAATTGGAAGCCTTCCTCGAATTGGAATAAATCCAAGCCATTTAAGAGATCAAAGCCAGCCCCCAAGTCCACATGAAGGTGCGGCCCTCATTCCAGCTCAGCTGGTAGGGGGCAGATTAAGATTTTTCAAAGATGTTTGGACCAATTCAGTCCAAAATCGTAAGACCGCCTGTGAGAAGAATTTTTTTCTCACGCATCCCCGCAAACCCATTAAAGGCTCAGGCTTTCCTGAAGTGTGTTTTATACCTGGAATTATCAGGGGTAATCATGCCAGTTCCGTTTCAGGAACAGGGTCTGGGGTTTTATTCAAATCTATTCACTGTCCCAAAGAAAGAAAATTCATTCAGACCAGTTTGAATCTAAAAATTTTGAATCTATATATGAGTACCAACTTTCAAGATGGTGACTGTAACGACTATTGTGTCTTTTGTTCACCCAAGGGCATTATATGTCCACAATAGACTTGCAGGATGCATATCTTCATATTCCGATTCATCCAGATCACTATCAGTTCCTGAGATTCTCTTTTCTAGACAAGCATTACCAATTTGTTGCTCTTCCTTTTGGCCTAGCGACAGCTCCAAGAATCTTTTCAAAGGTTCTCGGTGCCCTACTATCTGTAATCAGAGAGCGGGGTATTGCGGTGTTTCCTTATTTGGACGATATCTTGGTACTATCTCAGTCTTTACGTTCTGCAGAACCTCACACGATTCAACTAGTGTTGTTTCTTCAAAAACATGGTTTGAGGATCAATTTACATGCAGAGAATGTATCCATCAGTAGTAGTTAATTACCTGTTGCTGTTCCCTCAACATCTAATGCACAAGATATACCTGTAAATTTAAAATAATTTATTTCTGACTCTATTCAGTAGGCTTTGTCTGCCATCCCGCCTACTAATAAACGTAAAAGGTCTTTTAAAACTTCTGATAAAATTGATGAAATTTCAAATGACCGGCAACATGCTGATTTTTCCTTTTCTGATGGGGATCTATCTGGTTCAGAAGATCTTGCCTCAGATATTGACACTGACACATCTTCGTATTTATTTAAAATGAAGTATATTCGTTCTTTGTTAAAAGAAGTGTTGATTACATTGGATATGGAGGAAACTAGTCCTCTTGATATTAAAACTAGTAAACGTTTAAATGCTGTTTATAAACCTCCTGTGGTTATTCCAGAGGTTTTTCCAGTTCCTGATGCTATTTCTGATATGATTTCTAAGGAATGGAATAGGCCTGGTGGTACTTTTATTCCTTCTTCAAGGTTTAAAAAAATTTATCCTTTGCCAGCAGTTACTTTAGAGTTTTGGGAAAAGATCCCCAAAGTTGATGGGGCTATCTCTACTCTTGCTAAACATACTACTATTCCTACTGAAGATAGTACTTCTTTTAAAGATCCTTTAGATAGGAAACTTGAATCTTATCTAAGGAAAGCCTATTTATATTCAGTTCATCTTCTCCGGCCTGCAATTTCTTTGGCAGATGTTGCAGCTGCTTCAACCTTTTAGTTGGAAACTTTAGCGCAACAAGTATTGGATCATGAGTTGTCTAGCATTGTTAACTTGATTCAGCATGCTAATAATTTTATTTGTGATGCTATTTTTGATGATATCAAAATTGATGATACATCTATGTCTTTAGCTATTTTAGCTAGAAGAGCTTTGTGGCTTAAATCTTGGAATGCTGACATAACTTCTAAGTCCAGATTGCTATCTCTTTCTTTCCAAGGTAATAAGTTATTTGGTTCTCAGTTGGATTCAATAATTTCAACTGTCACTGGGGGAAAGGGAGTTTTTTTTGCCTCAGGATAAAAGACCTAAGGGTAAATCTAAAGCTTCTAACAATTTTCGTTCCTTTCGACAAAATAAGGAACAGAAACCTAATAATCTGTTTCCAATTGGAAGCCTTCCTCGAATTGGAATAAATCCAAGCCATTTAAGAGATCAAAGCCAGCCCCCAAGTCCACATGAAGGTGCGGCCCTCATTCCAGCTCAGCTGGTAGGGGGCAGATTAAGATTTTTCAAAGATGTTTGGACCAATTCAGTCCAAAATCATAAGACCGCCTGTGAGAAGAATTTTTTTCTCACGCATCCCCGCAAACCCATTAAAGGCTCAGGCTTTCCTGAAGTGTGTTTTATACCTGGAATTATCAGGGGTAATCATGCCAGTTCCGTTTCAGGAACAGGGTCTGGGGTTTTATTCAAATCTATTCACTGTCCCAAAGAAAGAAAATTCATTCAGACCAGTTTGAATCTAAAAATTCTGAATCTATATATGAGTACCAACTTTCAAGATGGTGACTGTAACGACTATTCTGTCTTTTGTTCACCCAAGGGCATTATATGTCCACAATAGACTTGCAGGATGCATATCTTCATATTCCGATTCATCCAGATCACTATCAGTTCCTGAGATTCTCTTTTCTAGACAAGCATTACCAATTTGTTGCTCTTCCTTTTGGCCTAGCGACAGCTCCAAGAATCTTTTCAAAGGTTCTCGGTGCCCTACTATCTGTAATCAGAGAGCGGGGTATTGCGGTGTTTCCTTATTTGGACGATATCTTGATACTTTCTCAGTCTTTACGTTCTGCAGAATCTCACACGATTCAACTAGTGTTGTTTCTTCAAAAACATGGTTTGAGGATCAATTTACCAAAAAGTTATTTGATTCCTCAGACAAGGGTAACCTTTTTAGGTTTCCAGATAGATTCAATGTCCATGACTCTGTCTCTAACGGACAAGAGACGCTTGAAATTGGTTGCAGCCTGTCGGAACCTTCAGTCTGTCATTCCCTTCAGTAGCTATGTGCATGGAGGTTTTAGATCACAATATCCTTAAATCCCAATTTTCGACTTGGTGGTTAGATCACCATCGTATTGTTCTAGGGGCCTCTTTCGTTCATCCAACCTGGACTGTGATCACAACAGATGCGAGTCTTTCAGGTTGGGGAGCTGTTTGGGGATCTCTGACAGCACAAGGGGTTTGGAAATCTCAAGAAGCGAGATTTCCAATAAATATTTTGTATTCTCAGGGCTCTTCAGTTTTGGCCTCTATTGAAGAGAGAACCGTTCATTTGTTTTCAGACAGACACTATCACAACTGTGGCATATGTCAATCATCACGGTGGGACTCACAGTCCTGAAGCTATGAAAGAAGTATCTTGGATACTTGTTTGGGCGGAATCCAGCTCCTGTCTAATTTCTGCGGTTCATATCCCAGGTGTAGACAATTGGGAAGCAGATTATCTCAGTCGTCAGACTTAACATCCAGGAGAGTGGTCTCTCCACCCAGATGTGTGTTCTCAAATTGTTCAGATGTGGGGTCTTCCAGAAATAGATCTGATGGCATCTCATCTAGACAAGAAAATTCCCAGGTACCTGTCCAGGTCCAGGGATCCTCGGGCGGAAGCAGTGGATGCGTTGACACTTCCTTGGTGTTATCAACCTGCTTATATTTTCCCGCCTCTAGTTCTTCTTCCAAGAGTGATCTTCAAAATCATTATGGAGCAATTGTTTGTGTTGCTGGTAGCTCCAGCATGGCCTCACAGGTTTTGGTATGCGAATTTTATTCTGATGTCCAGTTGCCAACCTTGGCAACTTCCAATAAGACCGGACCTTCTGTCTCAAGGTACATTTTTTTCATCAGGATCTCAAATCATTAAATTTGAAGGTATGGAAATTGAGCGCCTAGTGCTTAGTCATAGAGGTTTCTTTGATTCAGTGATTAATACTATGTTACAGGCTCATAAATCTCTTTCTAGAAAGATTTATTATCGAGTTTGGAAGACTTACATTTCATGGTGTTCCTCTCATAAATTCTGCCATTTTTTTAGAATTTCGAGAATTTTACAGTTTCTTCAGAATGGTTTGGATAAAGGTTTGTCTGCAAGTTCCTTGAACTGACAAATCTCTGCTCTTTCTGTTTTAGTTCACAGAAAAATTGCTAAACTTCCTGATATCCACGGTTTTGTACAGGCTTTGGTTCGTATCAAGCCTGTCATTAAATCAATCTCTCCTCCTTGGAGTCTTAATTTGGTTTTGAAGGCTTTACAGGCTCCTCCATTTGAGCCTATGCATTCTTTGGACATTAACTACTTTCTTGGAAAGTGTTGTTTCTTTTGGCCATCTCTTCTGCTAGAAGAGTTTCTGAATTATCTGCTCTCTTGTGAATCTCCTTTTCTGATTTTTCATAAGGCAGTTTTACCTAAGGTTGGGAATTCTAACAACATTAATAGAGAAATTGTTGTCCCTTCTTTGTGTCCTAATCCTAAGAATTCTTTGGAGAGATCTTTACATTCTTTGGATGTGGTGAGAGCTCTGAAATATTATGTTGAAGCTACTAAAGATTTCAGGAAGTCTTCTAGTCTATTTGTTATCTTTTCTGGTTCCAGGAAAGGTCAGAAGGTTTCTGCTGTTTCTTTGGCATCGTGGTTAAAGCTTTTGATTCATCAAGCTTATTTGGAGTCGGGTAAAACCCCACCTCAGAGAATTACAGCTCATTCTACTAGATCAGTTTCCACTTCTTGGGCTTTTAAGAATGAAGCTTCAGTTGATCAGATTTGCAAAGCAGCAACTTGGTCTTCTTTGCATACATTTACTAAATTCTACCATTTTGATGTATATGCTTCTTCAGAAGCAGTTTTTTTTTTGTAGAAAAGTTCTTCAGGCAGCTGTTTCAGTTTGATTCTTCTGCTTATGATTTAAGTTTTTGCTTTTATTTATGAGAATAAACTTATATTTGGGTTGTGGATTAATTTTTTTCAGCGAATTGGCTGTTTTTATTTTTATCCCTCCCTCTGTAGTGACTCTTGCTTGGAGTTCCACTTCTTGGGTATTGCTATCCCATACGTCACTAGCTCATAGACTTTTGCCAGTTACATGAAAGAAAACATAATTTATGTAAGAACTTACCTGATAAATTCATTTCTTTCATATTGGCAAGTGTCCATGAGGCCAACCCCTTTTTTATGGTGGTTATGATTTTTTTTGTATAAAGCACAATTATTTCCAAATTCCTTTGTTGATGCTTTTTACTCCTTTCTTTATCACTGCACTACTTTGCTATTCGTTAAACTGAATTGTGGGTGTGGTGAGGGGTGTATTTATAGGCATTTTGAGGTTTGGGGAACTTTGCCCCTGCTGGTAGGATTGTATATCCCATACGTCACTAGCTCATGGACTTTTGCCAATATGAAAGAAATTAATTTCTCAGGTAAGTTCTTACATAAATTATGTTTGTTTTTTTTACTGTTCTTCTGTGGGTATACACAAAGCTAGTGTTTTGCAGCAGGCTCCGTTTGAGCCTATGCATACTGTTGACATTAAATTATCTTGGAAGGTTCTTTTCTTGTTGGCTATTGCCTCTGCGTGCAGAGTTTCTGAGATTTCTGCTTTGCAATGTGATTCCCCCTTATCTTTTTTTTCATGCTGATAAGGCGGTTTTACGCACTAAACTAGGGTTCCTCCCTAAGGTGGTGTCTAATCATAACATTAATCAAGAAATTGTTGTTCTGTCCCAGTGTCCTAATCCTTCTTCAGCGAAGGAATGTTTGCTTCACAATCTTGATGTGGTTTATGCCTTGAAGTTCTATCTTCAGGCTACTAAGGGATTCAGAAATTATCTTCCTCTTTGTTTGTCATCTATGTGGGGAAGTGTAAGGGGCAAAAGGCTACTACGACTTCTCTATCTTTCTGGTTGAGAAGTGTCATCTGCTTAGCTTATGAGACAGCGGGACGACAGCCTCCTGAGAGGATAACGGGTCATTCCACTAGAGCAGTGGCTTCTTCTTCGGCTTTTAAGAACAAAGCCTCAATGGATCAGATTTGTAAAGCGGCCACCTGGTCCTGGTTCTAAATTTTACAAGTTTGATGTGTTTGCTTCGGCTGAAGCAGCTTTTGGGAGAAAAGTTTTGCAGGCTGTGGTGCCCTCAGAGTAGGGTCTGCCTCTTTTTTTCTGTTCCCTCCCGTTATTCATTCAGTGTAAATAAAAAGAGAGAAGCGCTCAACCTGGGAACGAACAATAGCATTATAGCTTGTTCTATGGCTAGTTACCTCCCAAGAAGGAGCCTCTTTTTGCTCAAACTGTGCCTTTCACAGAGAAGAACTTTCCTGAAGCATATCAGTCTGATCCTGACTTAACAGCACAGTCCAGCACCGAAATACCAGGCAATCCCTCTCTGAACGAGAAAAACAGCAAAACCCCAGATGTACGTTTCGGCCTATTGTGGGCCTCGTCAGTGAGGTGCAGCCATATCCCTCTAGGCACACTTAACAACGGGTCCACGTCTGGATTCCCGCATCACACTTAGGGAGACTTCCCTAAGTGTCATAATTTGCATAAATAAAAAGAGAGAAGCGCTCAACCTGGGAACGAACAATAGCTTGTTGTATGGCTAGTTACCACCCAAGAAGCAGCCTCTTTTTACTCAACATGTGTCTTTCACAGAGAAGAACTTTGTTGAAGCATATCAGTCTGATCCTGACTTCACAGTACAGAGCAGCACCGAAATACCAGGCAATCCCTCTCTGAACGAGAGAAACAGCAAAACCCCAGACGTACGTTTCAGCCTATTGTGGGCCTCGTCAGTGAGGTGCAGCCATATCCCTCTAGACACACTGAGCAACGGGTCCACATCTGGATTCCTGTATCACACTTAAGGAGACTTCCCTAAGTGTCATAATTCTTCTCTATGTTTCTGGTTGAGAAGTGTCAACCGCTTAGCTTATGAGACAGCGGGATGACAGCCTTCTGAGAGGATAACGGGTCATTCCACTAGAGCAGTGGCTTCCTCTTGGGCTTTTAACAACAAAGCCTCAAAGGATCAGATTTGTAAGGCGGCCACCTTGTCCTGGTTTTAAATTTTACAAGTTTGATGCAGGCTGAAGTAGCTTTTGGGAGAAAAGTTTTGCAGGCTGTGGTGCCCTCAGAGTAGGGTCCTCTGGAGCTTGGCTATAAATTTCCCAACAGTAAGGAATGAAGTTGTGGACTCTCACTGCCTTATGGAGGGAAAATATTATTTATGCTTACCAGATAAATTCTTTTACTTTTTGGCAGGGAGAGTCCATGACCCCGCCCATAATTTATTTTTTGATGGGCGGCTCCCTTTTTTATATTATTTCTTCTGGCACCTTTTTATACCCTGATGTTTCTCCTACTTTTCCTTGTTTCCTCAGCAGAATGACTGGGGTAATGAGCAAGTGGGAGGGATATTTAAGCCTTTGGCTGGGGTGTCTTTGCCTCCTCCTGGTGGCCAGGTGTTGTATTTCCCAACAGTAAGGAATGAAATCATGGACTCTCCCTGCCAGGAAGAAAAGGAATTTATCTAGTAAGCATAAGTTATGTTTTTACATTGAACATTGTCCTTTTCAAAACTAGGATTTAGATACTATTATGTGTTCCTCTATCTCATATATATATATATATATATATATATATATATGTATATTCTAGGCGATAAGCCTGCCCAGAGGGCAGTCTATGTTTAAAAAAAAAATACAAACCCCCAAGCTTATTTTACTAAAAATAAAAAATGTAAAATTACATAAAAAAATTAAAGAAAGCTATCCAAAATAAGATTTAAACCTAAACTAATACCCCTATAAAAATAAAAAATCCCCCCCCCCCAATCTAATACTAAACTACCAATAGCCCTTAAAAGGGCATTTTCTAGGGCATTGCCTAACAGCTCTTTTACTTTACACAATTACTAATTACACCCCAACAATAAAAACTCCCCTTCCAACCAACCCCCCGCCAAAATAAAAAACATAACACTAAAGAAACCTAAACTACCTTTTGCCCCTAAAGGGGCCTTTGTATGAGCATTTCCCTTAAAAGGAGATTCAGCTATTTTACTGCCGTTAAAAAGGACAATCGGCTCTTTTACAGCCCATTAAATCCCTAATCTTAAAAAAAAAAAATGTCCAGCGGAGAAGGTCTTCCAGGTGGCTACATCATCTTCTGTCTTCATCCTGTGCTAAGGCAGCACGGAGGTGCGGAGCAGTATTCCCCGATGCGTGAATCCGGAGTGGCGGTCCTATCGGCGTGGAGGCTCCTCTTCATCCGATGTCCGACGTACACTAAAAATTGAATGGAAGGTACCGTAATCAATTTGGGGTACCTTGTATTCCTATTGGCTGAAATTTGAGCTACTGAAATCCTATTGGCTGTTCAAATCAGCCAATAAGTTTCAGTAGCTCTCATCCTATTGGCTGATTTCAAAATTTCAGCCAATAGGAATTCAAGGTACCCCAATAAATTTGGAGTACCTTGCATTTAATTTTCAGTGTGTTACTGACGATCACATGAAGAGGAGCCTCCACACCGCTGGGGATCCATGCATCGGTAAAGCCAGCTTCGCACCTCCACTCCATGCCGCATTCGCTCCGGATGAAGATAGAAGATGATTGAGCCGCCTGGAAGAAGACCTTCTCCGCCGGACTTCAGGAAATGTGAGTACCTATTTGGTGCTTAGTGTTAAGATTTTTTTTATTTTTAAGATTAGGGATTTTATTAGGCTATAAAAAAGCTGATTGCCCTTTTAAGGACAGTAAAAGAGCTGAATGCCCTTTTAAGGGCAATGCCCATACAAATGCCCCTTTAGGAGCAATGGGTAGATTAAGGTTTTTTATTTTGGGGGCTTTGGTGGGTGGGGGGTTTTACTGTTAGAGGGAACTTAGTATTTATTTAATGTAAAATAGCTGTCTAACTTAGGGCAATGCCCTACAAAAGGCCCTTTTAAGGGCTATAGGTAGTTTAGTTTAGATTAGGGGGTGTTTTTATTTTGGGGGGGCTTTTTTATTTTCATAGGAATTAGGTTTAATTTTTTTTATTTTTGATCATTTTGTTTCTTTTTTCTGTAATGTTAGACTTTTTTGTAATGTTAGATTAATTATTTGTAATTTAATGTTAGGATATTTTATTTTAAGTGTAATTTAGTAGTTAATTTAGGGGGTGTTAGGGGGCTTAGTAATTAATTTAGTTTGTATTGTGGGGGGTTGGCGGTTTAGGAGTTAATAGGTTAATTAGGTTTATTGCGATGTGGGGGTTTTAGGGGTTAATAGTATAATGTGTTGGCGTTGTAGGGTTTGGCTGTTTAGGGGTTAATATTGTAATTTATTTAGTTGGCGTAAGGTTTAGGTAGTTTCTGTTGTGGGTGTTTAGCGATTTAAGGGTTAGTTTTTTTTTGTTAATACTTAGTATGGCGCTTATGTTTATTTTTTTTAGACTTTGTGCGGGCGTTTTTTTTTTTTTTATTATTTCCTGTGGGCTGCTATGTGTCTTTTTAGTAATTTCATGATGGCGATTGCATGTTTTTTTGTTTTTTTTTAAGACTTTTTTGTCTATGCTGCATCCAGGTGGTTTCCGAAAATGGCAGGATGGTGAAAAAATCCACCTGTGGTGGATTCTTTCACCACCCTGCCATTTTCGGAATCCACCGAAAATGGCAGGGTGTAAATCCCACAATATCCACAGCGGCACAAAAAGCCAGCACCAAAGATATTAAATATCACCTTTTATTGTAGAAAATGCATAACGTTTCGGCCCCAACCAGAAGGCCTTGGTCACATGATACAAGTCTCCCAGGACAAGCATAACACACCCATAAGTGCACCTTATATAACCCCCTAAAACACACTGATACAGAGACACAACAAACCGCCAAAAGTCTAAAACAAACAGCTGGGTCTAATTGTCAATAATCAGATCCTACGTGAATAACAGTATACGGAGCGTCATCAGGCCGCGACACGCTTGTCTTGCGCATGCGTGGCGATGTCACAGAACTAGCAGCAGTTTGCCACCTCCCAGAATGGTCTACAAAAGGCACGGAACCTTAGGGACATGCTGGTACAGACCGATCCGGTACGAAGTTACCAAAAGGATACTTGGTTACCAAAAAAGAAAAATGGTTGTTACAGATGCGGAAATTGTGTTACCTGTAACGGGATGATTGTGGGAAACAAGTTCCATCACCCTCATACCAACAAAACATTCTTTATACGACACAGGCTGACCTGTACATCAGATCATGTGGTGTATTTGATTATTTGCCCCTGTTCTTTGTACTATGTGGGTAAAACGATCAGCACCTTTAGAGAGAGACTGGCTAATCATAAAACAGCCATCAGATTGGCTTATGACAAGGGGTCTTCTGACCAACCTGTTGCATGCCACTTTCAACAAGCGGGCCATGCGATCTCCTCCATGAGAACAATCCTTATTGACCATGTTCCGAAACCCAGACGGGGTGGTGACAGGGCTAAGGCCTTATTACTATATAGTCACGTTGGATACACCGCTTGGTGACTATCACTCCAAAAGGATTGAATATGACAGTTGATTATAGCTGTTTCTACAAATGACTGTGAGCTTCCTCTCATCTTGGATTATATGGCTTTCTACCTATTCCTTGAAGCACTTTGTGTGTGTTTTTTAAATTTTCATGATACTATTGTTCAAGTTGGATTCATAGATTGTAGAGCTGTTAGGCTTACACTACTATATGTTGATTGTTATACCAATTGGAATGTTATAATTACATCCTGCATATGTTGATTGGTTATACACCTATGTATCCTGCTTATTTTTGCTACTACTGTTTTTATCTTTAATTGTTAGCTTTCATTCACCCTGGTATTTCTTCTACAAGATACGACGAGTCCACGGATTTCATCCTTGTGGGATATTAACCTCCTGCCAACAGGAAGTGGCAAAGAGCACCACAGCAGAGCTGTATATATAGCTCCTCCCTTCCCTCCACCCCCAGTCATTCTCTTTGCCTGTGTTAGTAATAGGAAGAGGTAAAGTGAGGTGTTAGTTTTAGTTTCTTCAATCAAGAAGTTTTTTATTTTAAATGGTACCGCTGAGTACTATTTTCCTCAGGGAGATATGGAAGAAGATTTCTGCCCTGAGGTTGATGAACTTAGCAGATGTAACTAAGATCCATGTTGGAGGTGCGGACTTCCTGTTGGGCGGAGCTAGCGGAGGAGATGCTAGCACAGAGCTCTGAGGAAAAGAGCTAACCAACATCGACCCTAAGCTTTTGGCTTCCTTGGCCCGTGTCCATAGTGGCCTGGAAGGTGTAGCTAACATCGCTACTGGCTGGGAAGTCCCACACATGCCTAAGAGGCCCTGTCGGCTAGGGCTTGACAGAAGGCAGGAGTAATCTGAAGACAGCGCATCCCGGAAGCAAGGAGGAGCAAGACAGAGCCGACCTTGCCAATTGAGGTCACGGGGAGCGCGGAGTACAGCGGCAGAGACGCCGAAAAAGGGCAGCCACCCGCAGAGAAGGCGAGCGAGTGGAGACCCACCATTGTGCCCGGCGGTCTGAAAAACTCCAGCGGAGGTTATGCAATCAGCTTACGCTGAGGATCCAGAGCCGTGAGTAACAGAGGGGGTCTCCCCGTATAACCGCTATACATGACCAGGTACGCTTGGCTATAGAAGCTGACATGCTGGGGGCTGAATACGCCTAAGAGGATTATTACCTGACTGTCTGCATTTAAAAATTGATGCATGTACTAACATTGAACTGAGACTGCTTTCTTGTTCCCTGCCTGTGCCCATATTCAAACCCCATCCGCTTGCACTAACAACTTTGTGTTGACGGCCTGATTCTGACAATAAGCATATGGAGGGGGGTGGCGGATAGGCTTAAAAGAGGGCAAGCAGCCATATAGAAGGCAAGTGGCAAAAGTGTTCAGTGAGCCACTACAGCGCACTCCGGATTTAGACTCCCAGTTAAAAGTTAAAAAAGAGAGGGGAAGAGCTGAAGAGGAGGAGAGAGAGGGAAAAGGAAAAGGTTATTTTTCGAAAACCCTCCAACATTGTTAAACTTGACTTGCTTGCAATAGTTGGGGACCTTGTATATGACTTTTTTTCTTTAGTTCCTGCTTTGCTTAGGAGCTTAAACGAGCGAGCTGGGGACTATTAGTGGCTAAAAGGTGTTAACTGAGACGGAAAAGCTACCTGCTTGCATTAATATTACCACGCTTATGCCTTAAAAACACAGCTCTATTCAAGGGGGGAAAAAAAAAAAATACGCCACCCAATCTAACTGAGACACAAATACATAAAAAGGTTTTTTAACAGCTGGGAAGAAGTAAAAGATTCTGATAACACCAGTAAGGATCACCTGGCTATCGATTTATGCTTAATGTATTACCCTCTGAACAGAGTCTTTGAGAATTTTCTATATATGGAGGAGGGGAGAATATACTAGGAATGGGACAATATCCCTTCTCATATATGCTAACTCTATCTCACTTTTTTCCAAATAAGAAATATGTCCGGGGCTAACTAAGTGAAGCAAATCCTGTGCTTGTTCCAGAGACTAATGGACTTTGCTGAGTCATTCTGTGTTTTTTTGTGTTCTGTTTTTATGTTCTTAGTTACCCTTAAGCTCTGTACTAAATGTTTTCTCCCTGCTATCTCTCTATAAGGAAAAAAAAAGAAAATATTAATTAAGGTATAGTTATCAGAATTATATTGCAAGGAGAGTTGGAGGAAACAACATCTATGAGATATATAGGTATTTGATGACCACTAATCTAATTCCTGCATCAAACATGGGAGTCAAAAAATAGTTACGTTTCTAACATTGCCTTCCTATGATTTATAAATAGAGGAGTTGGAATAGTGAAAGATCAGGGGTACATAATAGTGAAGGAGGAATAAGACTCTGTTAGTGATCCCTCTGCTGGTGTAGCTATCCAGATCGATAATAGATATTTGAGGATTCTACATAAAATTTTCTCAGGCCACCCTTTCTTCTTTTTTTTTTTCTCTTTTTTTTTATATACTGTAGATTTAAGGGCAGGTGGCACTGCATTTATTACACGTACACTAAGATCTTTTTTTTTTGTGATCCCACGTTCACCTTTCTAACCTCACAGTCACATCTCCCCCTTTCTTTCTTTTCTCCTTTTTATTATTATTTTTCCAATACCCACTTCACTCGACATACTGACACAATCTACACGCCACACTGATATAATCACACGCCTGTATATTTATCCACGAACACGATTCTCACCCCTTGATCTCACTTGTTTGTACACACACCCCTTTTTTTTTTTTTTTTTTTTTTTTTTTTTTTTTTTCTTCTGACACAACACTCTGTGATATAATCACAAAAAAAAAAAAAAAAAAATTTTCTTATTTTTTCTCTATGGACAAATATATGTCACATCCTAAATCTAACTCACCTGCAATGCCACCCAAACACAAGGAGAAAAGGCCTAAGCCCAATGATTTAGAAACCAGCAACGAGGGAAACTCGAATAATACTGACAATACAGTACTTCTTCATCAGATATCAGAGTTGTTAATGCCTCAATTTGATGTAGTAAAACAAGAAATAGCCAGTCTGACAACTGAGATTAGACAATTTTCATCCAGAATGTCTGAGTTGGAAACTAGAGTTTCAGACATAGATGACAGGATTATTATTCAGGAACAAATAGCTACTAGCCAGGATAAGAGGCTAACGATATTATGCTCTAGAATGGAGGAGTTAGAGGACAGGTCACGCCGTAATAACCTTAGAGTTATTGGCCTCCCAGAAAGTGGGGAATTTACAGATCTTTTAAAATTCGCTTCCACTACACTTCCCAGACTCTTAGGTAGCCAGACAGAAAACTTAGTAATTCCAGTGGAAAGAGCTCATAGAATTGGCCCAGTCCGGAATAAGATGGAGGGGATGATTAAACCTAGACCTGTAATTATCAGATTTTTAAATTTTCAAGACAAATTTCACATACTGAGGTTGTACCGTAAAAATAATGGCATTATGCTAGGTCAAGCAAGGCTCTTATTGTTCCAAGATTTCTCATCAGAAACCCAAGCAAAACGAAGAGAAATGTCACCATACTGTTCCAGACTAATTAGAGCTAATTTTAATGCCAGATTAGTTTATCCGGCAAAAATTGTACTGGTAAAGGATGGTGACATACTCACGTTTACGAAAGTAGAAGATGTGCAGACTTTTTGTCGTAATAATAAGGTGGAGTAATTAGATGAATGGGTTCACGATAGTAGGTTTAAATCTCTGTTTTTTTATGACAATGGTATTTTTGCTGTTAATGTCTCCACGAACGGAGACATATGTTGCCTTTTTATTCACTATATTTTTAAGCTTTATTTGTAATTCATATGGCTTTCCTTCCCCCCCCCCCCCCCTTTCCCCCCTTTTTTTTTTTTTTTTCTCTTTTTCTCTCTTTCTCTCTCTCTCTTGCCCTTTTCGAGATCTCCTCTCCCCCACTACTAAATTCTTAATTAATGGCCCATAGACTTAATTTTTTGTCTTGGAATATAGGGGGAATTTCCTCCCCGATAAAACGGAAATTAATGATTAAACATTTAAGTACCCATAAACCAGACATAGCTCTTATACAGGAGACACATTTATCCCCCATAGAAGCATTAAAACTTAAAACTAAATGGGTAGGGGAAGTGGTCTATACACCATATAATCAGCGAAAAAGGGGGTTGGCAATTCTTTTTGATAAACAGTTGAATTATCAGATACTATCATCAGATAACGACAAAGAAGGATGGTACCAAATCTTAGAAGTCCAAATTAATAAAAATCACTTTGTTTTATGTAATCTTTATGGTCCGAACAAAACGGAGAAAGAATTTTGGGAAATGTTAAGTCTTAAATTATTTCAGTTTGCAGGAAAAAATATAATAGTTGGGGGTGATTATAATATGACATTCTCATATACCCTGGATAGATTTAACAGTAAATCTATGGATAAGAAGACAAGGGAAGCTATAATACTCCGCAGATTTTGCCAGAAGCTCGCCCTTAAGGATATCTGGCGCGCACAACACCCAGACTATAGAGAATATACGTGCGAATCAAAGTCCTTTAGATCCTTCTCAAGAATTGACTTCTTCCTAATTTCTACTTCATTGATGAGGTTAAATATCAAAACTGATATAAAAGAAATTAAGCTTTCGGATCATGCAATAATTTCTTTAGAGATAAAATATAAAGACCCCATGCAAGGTAATAAAACCCGGTTTTTCTTTCCCCAGTATTTCATTCATAGTATAAAATTCAGAGCTTGGCTACAAGAAAGGTGGAGAGAGTTTTCGGATTTTAATAAGGATTATAGAGACAAACCGGAAGTATTCTGGGAGACCGCAAAAGCGGTATTGAGGGGAGAAATAATAGCCTATATGGTCAAACATAAGGCATTAAAAAAAAAAAAAAGATCCATGTTGGAGCTTCTGAAGGTAGTACAAGAGAAATCTTCAGTGTGGAGAACGGTTTCATGCTACAAGCAGCATTGAGGTATGTTCAGTCTTTTAATTCTGAGGAGACTTGGTATATCAGAACTGGCTGACATTTTTCCCTGCAAGGGAAGGGGTAAGCACCTGTGGCGAGGTGCAGGGGTCATTTTTCCAAATCATATATATTTTTTGCTATAAATGTCTTTTAGAGGTTAAATTCACCCTTTGCTCTTAGGGTGCAATAATTGGAAAAATTGTGCGCTTTTTTTATTTCTTAAAGGCACAGTACACATTTTTAAAAAAATTGTTTAAATCAATAAAGTGTTTAACGACTATTGTGGTTATTGCTAGTCTGTTCAACATGTCTGACATTGAGGATACTAATTGCTCTATGTGTTTAGAAGACATTGTGGAACCCCCTCTTACGTTGTGTACCTCTTGTACTGAAAGGGCCTTACAATGTAAAAAGCATATTTTAGGTAAAGAAAGTGTGCCTAAGGATGATTCTCAATCTGAAGAGAATTAGGATATGCCATCCAATTCTCCCCAAGTGTCACAACCTTTAACGCCCACACAAGCGACGCCGAGTACCTCAAGTGCGTCTAATTCTTTTACTCTGCAGGAGATGGCTGCATTTCTGTCAACTACCCTTACAGAGGTATTATCTAAATTACCAGTGTTACAGGCTAAACGCAGTAGGTCAGGTTTTAATGTGAATACTGAATCCTCTGATGCTTTATTGGCTATTTCCGACGTACCCTCACATTGCTCTGAGTTGGGGGTCAGGGAATTGCTGTCTGAGGGAGAACTTTCAGACTCAGGGAATATGTTACCTCAGACAGATTCGGACGTCATGTCCTTTAAATTTAAGCTTGAACACCTCGGCCTGTTACTTCGGGAGGTTTTAGCGACTGGATGATTGTGATCCTATTGTGATACCTCCAGAGAAATCGTGTAAAATGGACAAATATCTAGAGGTACCTACTTACACTGATGTTTTTACGGTTCCTAAAAGAATCTCGGAAATTGTTAAAAAGGAATGGGATAGACCAGGTATACCGTTCTCTCCTCCTCCTATTTTTAAGAAAATGTTTCCCATATCTGACACCATTCGGGACTCTTGGCAGTCGGTCCCTAAGGTTGAGGGAGCTATTTCTACCCTGGCTAAGCGTACAACTATACCTATTGAAGACCCAATGGATAAGAAGTTAGAGGGTCTTCTAAAGCAATTATTTATTCATCAGGGGTTTCTTTTACAAACTACAGCTTGCATTGTTCCAGTTACTACTGCAGCAGCTTTTTGGTTTGATTCTCTAGAAGAGTCTCTGAAGGTGGAGACCCCATTAGAGGATATTTTTGATAGAATTAAGGCTCTCAAGCTAGCTAATTCTTTTATTACAGATGTCGCTTTTCAAATTGCTAAATTAGCGGCGAAAAATGCAGGATTTGCCATTTTAGCCCGTAGAACGTTTTGGCTCAAATCTTTGTCTGCTGATGTGTCATCAAAATCTAAGCTTTTAGCTATTCCTTTTAAGGGTAAGACCCTATTCGGGCCTGAACTGAAGGAAATCATTTCTGGCATTACTGGAGGTAAAGGCCATGCCCTACCTCAGGATAAGTCTGTTAAGATGAGGGGTAAACAAAATAATTTTCGTTCCTTTCGAAATTTTAAAGGAGTACCCTCTGCTTCCTCTTCCTCCACAAAGCAGGAAGGGAATTTTGCTCAATCTAAGTCATTCTGGAGACCCAACCAGGCTTGGAATAAAGGTAAACAATCCAAGAAGCCCGCTGATACTACAAAGACAGCATGAAGGGGCGGCCCCCGATCCGGGACCGGATCTAGTAGGGTGCAGACTTTCTTTCTTTGCTCAGGCTTGGGCAAGAGATGTTCAGGACCCCTGGTAATTGGAAATCATGACCCACGGGTATCATCTGGAATTCAAGGATTTTCTCCCAAGAGGGAGATTTCATCTTTCACGATTGTCTGTAGACCAGATAAAAAGAGAGGCGTTCTTATGCTGTGTAAAAGACCTCTCTACCATGGGAGTAATTTTTCCCATTCCAAAACTGGAACATGGGCAGGGGTTTTACTCAAATCTTTTCGTGGTTCCCAAAAAAGAGGGAACTTTCAGACCCATTCTAGATCTCAAGTGTCTAAACAAGTTTCTCAGAGTCCCATCGTTCAAGATGGAGACTATCCGAAAAAAGTATTCAGGAGGGTCAATATATGACTACCGTGGCCTTGAAGGATGCATACCTTCATATCCCTATTCACAAGGATCATCATCAGTTCCTAAGGTTTGCCTTCCTGGACAAACATTTTCAGTTTGTGGCTCTTCCCTTCGGGTTGGCCACAGCACCCAGGATTTTCATAAAGGTTCTAGGGTCCCTTCTGGCGGTTCTCAGACCGCGAGGCATAGCAGTGGCGCCTTATCTGGACGATATTTTGATTCAGGCGTCAACTTATCATCTGAGAAAATCTCACACGGACACAGTGTTGTCCTTCCTGAGAACTCACGGTTGGAAGGTGAACATAGAAAAGAGTTCACTAGTTCCACGGACAAGGGTTCCCTTCTTGGGAACTCTGATATATTCGGTAGACATGAAAATATTTCTGACGGAGGTCATAAAGTCAAAGTTTCTAAATACTTGCCGAGCACTTCAGTCCATTCCTCGGCCATCAGTAGCTCAGTGTATGGAGGTAATCGGATTAATGGTAGCGGCAATGGACATCATTCCGTTTGCTCGCTTTCATCTCATACCACTGCAACTGTGCATGCTCGGACAGTGGAATGGGGACTATGCGAATTTATCTCCTCAGATAAATCTGGATCAAGAGACCAGAGACTCTCTTCTTTGGTGATTATCGCTGGATCATCTGTCCCAGGGGACATGTTTCCGCAGGCCCTCGTGGGTGATAGTGACGGACGCCAGTCTACTGGGCTGGGATGCAGTCTGGAATTCCCTGAAGGCTCAGGGTGTTTGGACTCAGGTGGAGTCTCGACTTCCAATCAATATTCTGGAACTGAGAGCAATATTCAATGCGCTTCAGGCGTGGCCTCAGTTGGCTTCGGCCAAATTCATCAGATTCCAGTCGGACAATATCACGACTGTGGCTTATATCAATCATCAGGGGGGAACAAGGAGTACCTTAGCGATGATAGAAGTATCCAAGATAATCCGATGGGCGGAGGCCCACTCTTGTTATCTATCGCAATCTACATCCCAGGAGTAGAGAACTTGAAAGCAAATTCTCGAAGTCGTCAGACTTTTCATCCGGGGGAGTGGGAACTTCACCTGGAGGTGTTTGCCTCACTGATTCTCCAATGGGGCAGGCAGGAATTGGATCTGATGGCATCTCAAAAGATTGCCAAGCTTCCACGATACGGATCTAGGTCGAGGGATCCCCAGGCAAACTGATAGATGCCTTGGCAGTGCCTTGGACGTTCAGCCTAGAGTATGTGTTTCCACCGTTTCCTCTCCTTCCACGCGTGATTGCTCGGATCAAGCAGGAGAGAGCTTCAGTAATCCTGATCACGCCTGCGTGGCCACGCAGGACTTGGTATGCAGATCTAGTGGACATGTCCTCTCTGCCACCGTGGAAACTTCCTTTGAGACAAGACCTTCTCATTCAAGGACCTTTTCAACATCCAAATCTAAATTCTCTGCAGTTGACTGCTTGGAGATTGAACGCTTGATTTTATCTAAGCGGGGATTCTCAGATTCGGTCATTGATACTTTGATACAGGCATGTAAGCCTGTCACTAGAAAAATCTATCATAAGATATGGCGTAAATATCTTTATTGGTGTGAATCCAAGGGCTTCTCATGGAGTAAAGTTAGGATTCCTAGGATTCTGTCTTTTCTCCAAGAAGGATTGGAGAAAGGGTTATCAGCAAGTTTCCTAAAGGGACAGATTTCTGCTTTGTCGATTTTGCTTCACAAACGTTTGGTAGATGGTTAAAGATGTTCAGTCTTTTTGTCAGACTCTAACCAGAATTAAGCCTGTATTTAGACCAATTACTCCTCCCTGGAGTTTGAATTTAGTTTTTCAAGTTCTTCAAGGGGTTCCATTTGAACCTATGCATTCCATAGATATTAAATTGCTATCTTGGAAAGTTTTGTTTTTGGTTGCTTTTTCTTCTGCTCGTAGAGTTTCTGAGCTTTCACTGTTACAATGTGATTCGCCTTATCTTATATTTCATTCTGATAAGGTGGTTTTGCGTACCAAACCTGGATTTCTTCCTAAGGTTGTTTCAAATAAGAATATTAATCAGGAAATTGTTGTTCCTTCCTTGTGTCCTAATCCTTCTTCTAAGAAGGAGCGTCTGTTACATAACTTGGATGTGGTCAGTGCCTTGAAGTTTTACTTACTGGCAACTAAGGATTTCCGTCAATCATCATCATCATTCATTGTTTATTCTGGAAAGTGTAGGGGTCAGAAAGCTACGGCTACCTCTTTCTTTTTGGCTGAGGAGTATCATCCGCCTGGCATAAGAGACTGCTGGACAGCAGCCTCCTGAAAGAATTACGGCTCATTCTACTAGGGCTGTGGTTTCCACATGGGCCTTTAAAAACGATGCTTCTGTTGAACAGATTTGCAAGGCTGCAACTTGGTCGTCTCTTCATACTTTTTCCAAATTTTCCAAATTTTATACTTTTGCTTCTTCTGAGGCTGTTTTTGGGAGAAAGGTTCTTCAAGCAGTGGTGCCTTCCGTTTAGGTCTCTGTCTTGTCCCTCCAGTTTCATCCGTGTCCTGTAGCTTTGGTATTGTATCCCACAAGTAAGGATGAAATCCGTGGACTCGTCATATCTTGTAGAAGAAAAGGAAATTTATGCTTACCTGATAAATTGATTTCTTCTACGATACGACGAGTCCACGGCCCTCCCTGTCATTTTCAAGACAGATTATATTTTTTTTTTACAAATTCACCTCTGCACCTTTAGCTTTTCCTTTCTCTTCCTAAACCTTCGGTTGAATGACTGGGGGTGTAGGGAAGGGAGGAGCTATATATATACAGCACTGCTGTGGTGCTCTTTGGCACTTCCTGTTGGCAGGAGGTTAATATCCCACAAGTAAGGATGAAATCCGTGGACTCGTCGTATCGTAGAAGAAATCAATTTATCAGGTAAGCATAAAATTTTTTGACTCAACCCCCGCATATCTGTTGTATCTGTTGCTATGGCAACATGTAGCGTTATAGTGACCCACTGGATATTCTAAATGTGGATCTTATAGTATGCTTACTGCTGTCTTTAGCGCCGAGTGGTTAATGGCACTAGAAACTACAGATGATGCAAATTGGTGACTTCTGATAAGCTTATCACGAGAGCTTATGTATATATAGAGCTGCGACGGTTGCCATGTATACATGTGTATACGCTTACGCTACCCGTATGCTGTGCATACGTGATGATGCCACAGGCCTTTGAGCTGTGCGATTCTGTGGGTTTCCTTGACAACCGCTGCTAGTTCTGTGACATCGCCACGCATGCGCAAGACAAGCGTGTCGCGGCCTGATGACGCTCCGTATACTGTTATTCACGTAGGATCTGATTATTGACATTTAGACCCAGCTGTTTGTTTTAGACTTTTGGCGGTTTGTTGTGTCTCTGTATCAGTGTGTTTTAGGGGGGTATATAAGGTGCACTTATGGGTATGGGTGTTATGCTTGTCCTGGGAGACTTGTTTCATATGACCAAGGCCTCCTGGTTGGGGCCGAATTGTTATGAATTTCTTTCATGTAATTAGCAAGAGTCCATGAGCTAGTGACGTATGGGATATACATTCCTACCAGGAGGGGCAAAGTTTCCCAAACCTTAAAATGCCTATAAATACACCCCTCACCACACCCACAATTCAGTTTTACAAACTTTGCCTCCCATGGAGGTGGTGAAGTAAGTTTGTGCTAGATTCTACGTTGATATGCGCTTCGCAGCAGGCTGAAGCCCAGATTTCCTCTCAGAGTGCAGTGAATGTCAGAGGGATGTGAAGAGAGTATTGCCTATTTGAATACAATGGTCTTCCTCTAGGGGATCTATTTCATAGGTTCTCTGTTATCGGTCGTAGAGATTTCTACCTCCCTTTTCAGATCGACGATATACTCTTATATACCATTACCTCTTCTGATTCTCGTTTCAGTACTGGTTTGGCTATCTACTATATGTAGATGAGTGTCTTGGGGTAAGTAAATCTTATTTCTATTTATGACACTCAAAGCTATGGTTGGGCACTTTATATGTAAAGTTCTAAATATATGTTTTAAACTTATATTTGCCATGATTCAGGTTAATCAGTATTCCTTCTTTCAGACTGTCAGTTTCATTATTTTTGGGAAAATGCATATGAATAAATATTTTTTCTTGCCTTCAATTTTCAAATTGACTTTTTTCCTTGCGGGCTGTTAGGCTCGCGGGGGCAGAAAATGCTTAAATTTATTGTGTCATTCTTGGCGCAAACTTTTTTGGCGCAAAATTTTGTCATTTCCGGCGCCATAGTTGACGCCGGAAGTTTACACATGGTTGAGTCATTTTTTGATGCATGTGTGTTAGACGTTTTTTCGCGCCAAAAAATGTGGGCGTCATTTTTGGCGCCAAAAAATATGGGCGTCATACTTGGCGCCAAATAATGTGGGCGTCTTACTTGGCGCCAGTTTTTTTCACATTATTTCAGTCTCACTTTTTTGTTGCTTCTGGTTGCTAGAGGCTTGTTTGTTTTGCATTTTTTCCCATTCCTGAAACTGTCATTTAAGGAATTTGATAATTTTGCTTTATATGTTGTTTTTTTCTATTACATATTGCAAGATATTTCAAAAGCTGTTCCTGTATCAGAAAATACTGAGGGATTCCTGATGACTGATATCAGTCCTACCAAAGCTAAGTTCATTAATTTTAATGTTATGAATGTTTATATTTAGCTATGGTTTGTAATAAGTTTTTATGATAAACTTTTACATGCACAGTCCATTAGTATTTATGCATTATCTATTGCTATTCTTTTTACATCTTATGTACAAGATATATTTAGGAATTTATAAGAATATTTTTCTGATTCTAGTATAAAGGCTTTGTCTGCTATCCCGCCTTCTAATAAAATTTTTAGGTCTTTTTTTAAACTTCTCATTTAGTTGATGAAGTTTCAAATGACCAACAACATACTGAATTATCCTTCTCTGATGGTGTATTTTCTCATTCAGAATATTCTTCATCAGATATTGACACTAACAAATCTACTTTTTTATTTTTTTAAATAGAGTGCATTCGTTTTTTGTTGAAAAGGTGTTGACTATTTTGGATATTGAAGTAACTAGTTCTTTTGATTAAGACTAGCTAACATTTAAATTCTGCTTATTAACCTTCTGTGGTTTCTTCAGAGGTTTTTTTCCAGTTCCTGATACTAGGGAATGGAATAGGCCGGGAATTTCTTTTATTCCTCCTTTAAGGTTTTTAATTATATCCTTTGCCGGCAGTTAGTTTTAAGTTTTGAGGAAGATCCCTCAAGTTAATGGGACTATCTCTACTCTTGCTAACATACTACTATTCCTATAGCAGATAGTATTTATTTTTTTCCTTGGGAAACTTGTATCTTATTTAAGGAAAATTATTTATTTTCAGGTACTTTTCTTAGACCTGTAATTTATTTGGCTGATGTTGCAACTGCTTCAGTTTTCTGGTTGGATACTTTAGTGCAACAAGTATCGGATTATGATTTGTTTAGCATTGTTAAAGTTGATCAACATGCTAATAATTTCATTTGTGTCGTCATTTTTTTGATATTTTCGCAAATGAGGTTTAATCTATGTCTTTAGCTATTTCAGCTAGAAGAACTTTATGATTTCAATCTTGGAATGCTAATTTGATTTCAATTCCATATTTCTTTTTTTCCAAGGTAATCAATTATTTGGTTCACAATTGGATTCAATTCTTCAACTGTTACTCTGGGCTACAAGATTGAGTTCTAAGGCTAAATGTTAAGCTTTTTTTCTTACTAAGGAACGGAATTCTAAATTCTTCCCCAAGTTACATGTTTATAATTGGAAGTTTTCTTCATTCAATTTAAGCCATTTAAAAAATCAAAGTCCGCTCCCCAAATTTGCATTTAGGTGCAGTTTTTATTCCAGCTTAGCTGGTAAGGGGCAGGTTAAGACTTTTTTAATAAATTTGTTTGGTTCAATTCGGTCCAAACTTCTTAGATTTGGATACAGACTAGGATTCAGAGTATAACCGTCTGTGAGAAGTATTTTTTCTCTCTCTAACATATTCCAGCTATTCCAGTAAGGCTCACACTTTCCTGAAGTGTGTTTCAGTCCTATATGTATTAGGTACTTGTGAAGCGCGGCTGGTCACCCGTTGGGGCTCAAGGCGCTGCTCAGACCTGGAGTTTTCTGGGGTATTTATACCAGTTCCTTTTTAGGAACAGGATTTGGGGGTTTTATTCAAAACTATTCATTATTTCAAAGATAGAAAATGTTTTTGAATTGTCATATAAGTATACCATCTTTTAGAATGGAGTTTATATGGTCTTTTCTGCCTTTTTGGTCAGTAATGGCATTATTTGTTTACAATAGATACAATAGATGCATATCTTCATTTTCTGTTTTCATTCAGATTATTTTCATTTTCTGAGATTCTCTTTTTTTGACTAGCATTACCAATTTGTTGCTTTTCCTTCTGGTCTAGCGACAGCTCTAAGAATCTTTTCAAGGTTCTCAGTGTTTCCTTATTGGACGGTCCTGTGGTACTGGCTCAGTCTTTTCGTTCTGCGGAATCTCATACGATTCAACTTTTGTTGTTTCTTCAAGACATGGTTAGAGGATCTTTTTATCAAAAGCTCTTTGATTCCTCAGACTAGGGTCACCTTTTTTAGGTTTCCAGATAGATTGTGTCAATGTCTTTGTCTCTAGCAGACAAGTGACAATTTTATTGGGTTCCGTTTGTCGGAACCTTCAGTCTCTATTATTTCCTTCACTTGCTATATGCATGGAAGTTTTAGGTACTATGGCTGCAGCATTGGATTCGATTCCCTTTGCTCATTTTCATAAGAAACCTTTCCAGTTTTTTATACTGAATTAATGGTGCATGGATTCTAGGATATCACTTTTTATATCTTTGAATCCCAATGTTCAACTATCTTTGATTTGGTGGTTAGATCACTATCATATAGTTCTACGGGTCTCTTCGGTTCATTCAACCTGGACCATGATCACTACAGATGCGAGTCTTTTAGGTTGGGAGGCTGTCTGGGGATCTCTGTCAGCACAAGGGGTTTGGAAATCTCAGGAGGCGAGATTACCAATCGATATTTTGTAACTCCGTACATTTTTTAGAGATCTTCAGTTTTGGCTTCTTTTTGAAGAAAGAGACGTTATTGTTTTTCAAACAGATAATGTCACAACTGTGGCGTATGTCAATCATCAGGGTGGGACTCTCAGTCCTTAGGCTGTGAAAAAAGTATCTCGGAT